>NC_083463.1:3540460-3675460 GCF_030014155.1 Tachysurus vachellii
TGACTTGGATGTGAGGGATCCATAAAGATTTTCTGAGCCCTTTTCCTCACTCTGGATATAAACAGTTCTTAAAGGGTGGGTAGGGGAGCACCAATAATATATTCGTCAGTCCGAACCGTTCTCTGTAGTCTTCTGATGTCTGATTTTGTAGCTGAACCAAACCAGACAGGTACTGATGTGCACAGAACAGACTCGATGACGGCTGAGTAGAAGTTTCAGATGGTAGAGCCCGGGAACTTGAATGCCTTCCCTGCAGCCACAGTGCTGTCCATGATGGTGAGTGAGGGGAAGTGCAGGGAGGTTTCTCCTGAAGTCTGCTATCATCTCATATCATATACCTCATATCATATCATCTGGTCTGGAGGAGTGTTGGAATGTGTTGAAGGCTGAACTGTTTGCTCGATAAATGTTTAGTGTACATACCAATAAACAGAAAGTTGTCATTTTTCTGTGCCACATGTAAAAACCCACACTCTATTTACCCCAAGTGAAGTCGTGCATCTGGGCGTGGCTCAAAGTGGCTCAAACTGTGTCTGGGCAGATTGTCTTGCAGGCTGTGAGCGCAATAATATACTGAGATATGATTTGTTTCACAACTTTATCTGTTAAACGCTCAGAAGAACACGGCATCTCTGACCAGCACTAAACCAAACAACTGTTTGTTTTTGGCTAAGCAGCGCTGCACAACACCATGCTAGACACTTCTGATGATGCTCCCATACAGAAACAATAACATCTTAGAAAATGCAAAAAAAAATTGTCTAAAAACGTTAGTCAGGTGGAATAACTGTCAGATGATTGCAGTGATCTACAGACCAGTCACATATTCACAGGTTCTTATTACTTAAGACTCAAAATCAGGCCCAACCACAGAAAACACTAATTAGCTGTGAGATTAGCGAGCCATGTTAATCAGCCAACACCTCTCATAATCAACAAATATTTCGAAAAGGTAGACAGAACATTGAGGACAACATGAGAAATAGCTACAGGTTGAAAGATTTAATACTGATTTAATTCTAAGCTTCGGCCATTTTCAGTTATTCAGGAGCCCATGAATGATCTCTATTGAAGTTTTATTTAAAGCTATGCATGTTATGCGTCTCTGTGTATAATTTATTACACACTCAAGCA
Source organism: Tachysurus vachellii (assembly GCF_030014155.1). Taxonomy (NCBI): domain Eukaryota; kingdom Metazoa; phylum Chordata; class Actinopteri; order Siluriformes; family Bagridae; genus Tachysurus; species Tachysurus vachellii. The sequence continues at coordinate 3,541,595 of NC_083463.1, forward strand.
CAAACAGCCACATCAGCATGAGCTGAACATCAGGCTGCTTACAGTAACAGTTTTCTTCAGCCAGAGAAAACAGCTTCAAACCTTTAAACCTCCAAATCCACAAATCTAACAGCAGATTTAACATGAATCAACGTCTACAAAGAGAATAAGCCCCGGGAGTACCGGAAGGACGTGCAGGGGCGTTTATCCGTGCACTTCCTCCCCCTGTTAAACACAACAGCAGGGAATAAACGAGCAGCTTCCAGAGTTTGTGAGGTGGATATGATTTATTAACGGGACGGTGTGAGAGAAGTGCATTGACAGATAAAATACATTTAAAACCCATTTAGTCTCTATTTCGAACAACAGAGGAAAGCTTTTTCAGTTGAATTAAATAAAGAACGGGAAAAGTGCGAGGACGTGATGCCTTCTGTGGAGTAATGTTTATTAAAATGTGTAAAAGGATGTACAGATATTACACAAAAGTGTAGATCAACCTTCAGATACACTTAATTCTATTCTTTATTTACATGTAATTATATTATTATTTTTTAAATTAGTTTTACATTAGTTGGTTCGTGTAAATTTTTCATTGTGCAGTCAGACTGATGTCAGCTAATTTGTCTAGAAACTAACCAGTTTTCATCTAGAAATATTACAGATATTAAATGAGGCTCGGCCACAAGGTGTCGAAGCTGAAGTTGATTATTTTACCACATATCCTGAAAAGTTCTATTCCTTTAATACCACTTATAATTCATCATCTCAAAATGTATATATAGAAATATGTTGTTAGCAGTTAGCATATTTACCTCACACTTCCAGGGTTAAGGGTTATGATTCCTGCCTCCTATGTGTGTGTGTGTGTGTGTAGTTTGCATGTTCTCCCTGTGCTTTGGGGTTTCCTCAGGGTTCTCCGGTTTCCTCCCCAGTCTAAAGACATTCCTTTAGGCTGATTGGCATCTCCAATTTCTGTGTGTGTGTGGGTTGGGGGTTGGGGGGTGGGGGGGGGGGGGGTCGTGGCCTAATGGTTAGAGAATTTGACTCCTAACCCTAAGGTTGTGGGTAACCCTAAGGTCTCGGACCGGCAATACCACAACTGAGGTGCCCTTGAGTAAGGCACCGAACCCCCCCAACTGCTCCCCGGGTGCCGCAGAATAAATGGCTGCCCACTGCTCCGGGTGTGTGTTCACGGTGTGTGTGTGTTCACTGCTGTGTGTGTGCACTTTGGATGGGTTAAATGCAGAGAAAAAATTCTGAGTATGGGTCACCGTACTTAGCCGTATGGCACGTCACGTCACGTCATGTGTGTGTGTGTGTGTGTGTGATTATGTCCTGTGATGGTCAGGGTCCAGGTTGTCCCCTGGGTCCTCTAGGAAAGACTCCAGCCTCCCTGTGACCCTGTGACTACAGAAAATAGATGGATGTTGTACATTTTATCCATTTACAGTTACTTATAATCTTACTCAAAGTCCACAATATTTAAGTTTTTATTCCTGGTATCATTCATGTTATAGCAGCTGGAATCAGTACCGGAGAAGTAATGGAGAAAACCGGAGAAGATCACTATATCATCGAAGCTCTTTATCTGCAGCGTCTGTTATCAAAGTCCCTCTGAACGAGGTGTTACTATAGAAATGATCATATTGATATAAACTTGTGATTTGTAGCTGTACCTTCTGTCGGAGCTGCTGGTTTAGAAAATTAATCTGCAGAATCAGAGCAGCAGCGATGTTGTGGATTAATGTTCAACTCTGCAGTGGGTCAGTGCATAGCGTCCTGCTCCACTGAAATGCCGTTAAATTAAGAGTCATTATATTACGAGTCACATTTCCACAGCCGGCTTTTTTTATCCCACGAGAAATCAGCCTCAAGGCTTTGGTCTGGCATTAGGAGTCGTATGACTTGGTTTCGCTCACATGCTTTATGACATTCATGCATCTGATTTACACACGAGCAACAGACCCAAGGACGTGTTTAACCTGTACATTCCATCGCGTTTCTTTCTTAAAGCTTCTTGTGCACGGAAAAAAGTATAGATAAAAACTTTAAAAGATTTTGGTTCTTGTGACTTTCAGTCTGGTCTCTGTGTTTACTTTGTACTCTATTATTCTGCTGCTTCTGTTTGTCTGTAATTAAAAACCAACATGGAGCACTCGAGCTAGCCAGACTGCTCCTGTGTCACCTGTCACCTAGCTACTGTGTGTGTATGTGTGTGCATGTGTGTGTGTGTTTGTGTGTCTGTGTGTTTAGCTATTAATGCTGCCAAAGTGTCCCCATGATAACAGAATAAATTCTATAGCATCCTCCAGCACCATGACGTATAAAGTAATAGAATTATTCTCTCAAAATAAAAATGTCAAATCTCAAAATGCTGAACTTGTAGCCTAGCAACAGAAACCCAATCAGAACCTGAACAGAGCTTTGTGTGTTATATCAAGTGAAAACCAGGACGTAGAGACACTTAAACATGTGAAAACGACTCTGTAGGTAGAGACGACAAACTTAAAAAGAGCAAAAAAGTTGATAAAGCTGTGAAAGATAACAGAACCTGCTCGAGTGCAGAACCACACACCTGAACTTTTTTCCTCACTGATGTTAAAGCGTGAGACGAGACGTTATTTAAAGCGGTCACACACAGGATTGATCCAATCGGGATCATTTATACGTGAATATGGTAATAAGCAGAAGGTTGCAGCAGGGTTTATGAATGTACAGTGTGACACATCAGATGATGAAGAGCCAGGATTCAGTGTTAACCCCAGGGACAGTAGGAGCAGTGTGAAACCTCTAACTACACAACCCGGGATTCACTTCACCCAAGGTGCACTAGGACCCAGGGGAGTATCTCACATGTTCTTCTTAAACATCAGTAATTAACCATTAAAAACTAAAAAAAATCATTTAATTATTTATTTAAAGTCAAGGAATGTCCCATTGTTCTATTTTAAGGTTAATAAGAAGACTTTCTCATGGAGGAAAACTTCTCTCCACTCCACCTGCAACTCCTACGTAACAGCACGAGCTAAATCTTGTTAGCCAAGACCCTGTGAATCAGCTGTTACTAATAGAAACAAACAATGTATTAGATTGAGCGGATTCATAAAAAACTGTGGTTTGATTTACAGCCAATGTCAGATCTGCAGTTATAGAGAATTAATCAACACCTTCTCACTAATCACAGCCAAGAATTCAATCTAGATTAGGAATCAGTATCTAGCTGTAACCTCGAGCAGGGTTAAAGTGTGTCTGCTGTAGAGTTCCACATGACGCTGATGTAACAAGGTCAATGACGGAGCGACATTTTCATCCCACGACTCATTAACTCAGGGCCGGTCCATTGCATAGGCCACATAGACGGTTGCCTAGGATGCAGCCTGACTGTGGGGCATCACACGAGAGGTTTTTTGTCTTTTTTTTTCCATTATGCGCTTCGTACCTTCGTACTTCGTAGTTAACATCATCTTAATACTGATCGATCATCGAACCGATTAAATATGATTAGAATAAAATTATCATAAGATTTGACACGTCTTGTTGGACTAATTTAAACACGTTTTGCATCATGACGTGATTATAATACACCACCATAACACATTAATTATTCATGGAGCATGCTGCAGAGAGAAGCTTTTTAAAGCTCAAGCTGATTTAAACCTACTTGAGGTCAACCATGGCCCAAGAGCATCTCAGTGGACTTGCTGTCATCAGCATCAATAATGATGCTTCTCAAAATTTATCGTTTGATGACTCTGCGTCAAAGAAATCCAGGTGTGTTTGATAACTGTTCTGGAATTCAGAAAATATAATAGACTTTATTGCACTTTTTAGTGTTAATTGTTGTGTGAGTCTTTTAGTGACTGTTAATCAGAATCAGAAACTGGTCTATTGGCCTAGTGTGTTGACTCACACAAGGAATTTGATTTCAGCTGTTTGTGACTCTCAAAAGTACAGACATAAATAACACTATACTATACAAGACCAGACAATACAGACTATACAAGACAATGCAGATGTGATACAATACAGACAGTATGAGTTTTAAATATGAATACAGAATATATGACTTATCAGTTATGTACATAAAGTGTGAGCGTGCATGGTAGTGCAAATAACAGTGTTCATTCATTCATTCATTTTCTACCGCTTATCCGAACTACCTCGGGTCACGGGGAGCCTGTGCCTATCTCAGGCGTTATCGGGCATCAAGGCAGGATACACCCTGGACGGAGTGCCAACCCATCACAGGGCACACACTACGGACAATTTTTCCAGAGATGCCAATCAACCTACCATGCATGTCTTTGGACCGGGGAGGAAACCGGAGTACCTGGAGGAAACCCCCGAGGCACGGGGAGAACATGCAACAACACTCCACACACACAAGGCGGAGGCGGGAATCGAACACCCAACCCTGGAGGTGTGAGGCGAACGTGCTAACCACTAAGCCACCGTGCCCCCTCCACAAATAACAATATTGTGCAATATAATTTTTTTTTGTACAATATACAGCAGCAGTAATTTGTGTAATATATACAGATGATGTGATGACTGACAGTTCTGATAATGCAGTACATGTAGATATGAAACAGGGAATATAATTATGGTGAGTTGTTAATCAGGGTGATTGTCTGGGGAAAGAAACTGTTCCTGTGTCTGTTAGTTTTGTTAAGAAAAGCTCTGTAGCGCCTGAGAGAAGGGAGGAGCTCAAATTTGTTTAGTATTATTATTATTATTATTATTATTATTATTATTATTATTTTCAGATTTGTTTTAATCTTCTATAATATTAAAACGAAATTTTATAATTAACTTTAAAATAATTTTTAATTTAAATATTTAAAAAAGTTGACTTTTCTCTTCCTTTCGAGTTGAATAGAATACATTTTTTAATAAATGTATTCCTTTGTAAGATGGGAACCAGGACCAGCCAGTTGGGATTTAGTTTCAGTTTGAAAGCCTCTGGACAGAGAAATAGACTAGAAACAGAGAGATATGATACACAGGAGAGAGTCGGTTTGCTGTAAAATAAAAGTAGATCCGAGTTTGAAGTTTCATAATTCCACAAACAGACTGAAGTGCAGCTTCTTTCGCTTTGTCTTACTCCGTGCTGCTGTACACACTACAGTAACCCTACAGTACACTGCATCACTTTATACTTTAATGCAGTTTATGTGGTGTTTAAGGACAACAACCTGCTAATCAATACACAATTATCAGACTGTTTCTGACTGTAGAAAGGACATTATTCATAATAACACTTTCCGGTGTTTATAATAGTTTATAATCACAAATGAGGATGAGGTTCACTTTTGTTACACAATGATAAAAAGTATCTTACCTTATTTTCCCTATTATTATTATTATTATTAATATTATTATCATGTCATTTTAATCATCTTCAGTGTAACGGTCATAAATCTATTCTCTCACTCACTCATTTTCTACCGCTTATCTGAACTACCTCGGGTCACGGGGAGCCTGTGCTTATCTCAGGCGTCATCGGGCATCAAGGCAGGATACACCCTGGACGGAGTGCCAACCCATCACAGGGCACACACACACACTCTCATTCACTCACACACTACGGACAATTTTCCAGAGATGCCAATCAACCTACCATGCATGTCTTTGGACCGGGGGAGGAAACCGGAGTACCTGGAGGAAACCCCCGAGGCACGGGGAGAACATGCAAACTCCATACACACAAGGTGGAGGTGGGAATCGAACCCCCAACGAACGTGTGAGCCGAACGTGCTAACCACTAAGCCACCGTGCCCCCTCATAAATCTATTTCAAAGCAAAAAGTTTGTGTCATCAGAGTGACAACTGTATTTCCTCTAAAATAAATGTATTTTCACAGTTTAATGCATTAGGAAACTACATAGTAAGTTTTTCCCTGGCAAAATGCACAAGTGTTTAAAACATTTAGGCAATAAAAGTTACTCTTTAAATGAAAAGGTGAGTTTAACTTCATTAACTTCACGTAAAACATTTACGATTTATTTTCTGAGGTTATTAAACGGAAACCTTTTCACCTTCACTGGAAACTTTTTGTAGCTGGATATTTCCGCTTCTTATGGAATAAGATATTGACCCACCAGTTGTACTTTTACTTAAGTACTTTTCACATCCCTGACTATAGAAACAGTTTGTGGTTCTAGATTTGAGCCAAAACAAGGAAAAAATACAAGGTTCATTTTTCGAGTACATATTTACACAGAATAATAAGGCCAATAAATCACAGCTGGTCTGGAATTTATAGAAAGACATGGTGTGTGTTTGTGTGTGTATGTGTGTGTGTGTGCATTATTGCCATGTTGTCCTCTCAAATCAGTTTAGAGCCGAGGGCACTGTTCTCTCTCCCTTGCTGTCTGGAACACATTGCTCTGACAGTTGTATTACAGATCCTGACTCACGTCACTGCCTGTCACTTTCAGATACTGCAGTCTGCCTGAAGAAACCAGTCTCACACACTTCCACACACATTACACCCACACACTCACACAACCAGTATCATTTCCTTTTACTGGTCTGAAAGTGCAATCAGCATAGTGCAAGTTTCCTGCTGATGCAGATACTCACGACTCGCTGCGAAGCTCCCGGTTACATGAAAGTGAATAGAAGTAAATAACAGTGTGGTTTAGTTAGATTTGTCCAGGGATAGGAAACATCTGTGAGTGTGACATTTAATGTGGCATTGTTCATGATGTTAAAAATACAGCTGAGTTTTATTTTTGTGCTCAAGCAGAAAGCAAATTCACTTCAATGGATCTAAGGGCCTTTTTACATCTGGTGTTTTCTCTGATCCGATAACTATCTGATTTGTTAAAACTGTTCCATTTACATTAGGCCACATAAATGCGTCTCGGTGAATCAGATATCGATCCGATCTTTCTACTCCCACCAAAAATGTTAATATATTTTACCTCATTTCCGTGGTAATTGAAATGGAACACGCTTTGGTGTATGTGGTTTTCAGAATGCAATCAAAAAGAAGACGAAAAAACTCATTACGACGGTTATGCTACAAAAAACAGCATTTACATTTATTTGTTTCTGGCGCGATGCGCGACTCGTGAGTCACCTGCGAGTGACGTACTTCCGTTTGGGAGGAGTATAGCGCTGACGTATGTCGCTTGAACAACCACATTCATTTACACCTGTCCAGTTTCATCTGAAACGCGTCCCAGACCACCTCCTGAAGTGGTTTGTACCATCGGATTTATATCCGTCTCGAAAACGTTTCGGAGAACATTTAGACCTGGTCTTTTTACGATCAGATAGCTATCTGATCACAGAAAACGCATGAAGTGACCAGGTGTAAAAACCCCCTAAGAGGGATGTGGTAGCCTAGTGGTTAAGGTGTTGGGCTACCAATTGGAAGGTTGTGAGTTCGATTTCTACATCCACCACGCTGCCACTGCTAGGCCCCTGAGCAACGCCCTTAACCCTCAATTGCTCAGTATATAAAAAAAATTTATAAAAAATGAGATTAAAAAAATGTAAGTCGCTCTGGATAAGTGCGTCTGCTAAATGCTGTAAATGTAATGTAAAATGTAAGAGGCACAAGCCCTGTTCCAGCATGACATTGCCCCTGTGAACAAAGCACACAGCTCCATGAAGACATGGTGAGGAGGTTAAGGTGAGTTCAGTGGTGCTCATTATAAAAGTAAAGGGGAATAAATCTGAAATGAGACCTTCAGCAATGTTCAGGATTTTTTTTTGACTGACTGACATTGAGGTTAACATCCCATACACATTCCTTACAGATTTCATTTACTCCACTTCCCAGAACACAAACATTGTTCCAGTCTACAATCCCCAGAAACCAGGGCAGTTTATTCACTTATAATCACCAGTTCACAATTTAACCTGTTCACAATTACACCTGCACCATGAACGTTCAGCCGATATTCCCAAGTTTTTTCCCAGGTCTGATTGTTCAACTGTCTGTCTGTTGGTCTATTTATCTACTTTTCATGGCATGCTTGTGGTTTGGCTTCATCTTTACCTAAAATGATCGAGATATACTTCTGCCTCCATCTTTTGTGCCTGTCTTGACTCACCGTTCGCGACACAGAGAAGTTCATCAGCTGTAACGATCAATTCCATTTAACCATCATATCTGAGACAAGATTCTTAACAATTCTTAACTTATTAAGCAAGAAGATCGGGATCACTGCTCTAATTCTGATCTCTCGTATTCTCATAGAAGATCAAAAATGAAAAGAAATATTAGATAGTTGGAAGTCCAACAGCAAGAAGATGAAGATGACTTCACGCACACTAGATTAAAAATGCCGCTGTTATTTCAGGGAAGATGGAAAAGACCTGCAGCTATGAGAAATGAGAAATGTTTCTGTTTCAGCATAAGTCACAGCGTGAGTGCTGCAGTGTTCCTCCTGCTCCTGGAAGAGTGACTCATTCACCATTCAGTGCCATATATCATCCTTCTAATCTCTCTCTCTCTCTCTCTCTCTCTCTCTCTCTCTGAGTCCTTGGATAGAGGTTTGTGTGTGTAAGAATGTGTGGTGTATTATATATGACAGTTATCCAATGTACAGGGACAGTTGTATAACTGCTTTGTGTCATTTTTTTATACAATACTTCAAATACACACAACTCAAGTCACAAACACAAATTCTAAAGCGTTCTTAACAACAGAGGTTCTCAAAGCAGGGTCCCAGGAACCCAAGGGGTCCAGGAAGCCTGCTGGTGGTCATTTTTGTTATTGTTGTTGTTGTTTTATACTTACATAGTTCTTACAGCAATTAGCCTGATGTCTAGTTGCTTTATTTAATCTATCTATCTATCTATCTATCTATCTATCTATCTATCTATCTATCTATCTATCTATCTATCTATCTATCTATCTGTCTGTCTGTCTGTCTGTCTGTCTGTCTGTCTGTCTGTCTGTCTGTTTCCTATAACCCCTCTGTCATGCTGACTCTTCTTGTAATGTTTAAGTGCAATCTGAAATGCAGGATCATGTTACACTCTCACATCCATTAGTGAATAATTGTGAACAGCCAAATCTCAGCCCTCAGCGGCCCGTCTACTCCGCATCATCTCCATGACAACACACACAATAACTCATTAGGACTTCAAAAACACTGCTGTCATTAGGTGACCTTTGCTAAACAGCCCTTTTATAAAACTGGGCCTACTAGAGATCAAGAATGAATAGAGGATTGGTGTGGTGGAAACAGAGAACAAATAAATAAGGATAAAGAACAGCCGAGTGTGTCGCGATAAAACGTCGGAACGATCCGAGACTAAACACAGCATGTGTTTAACATGTGCAAGATGAACAGGACAGTGTCTCTTTAAATAAAAGCACGCACGTAGATAATATCTTTTGTGCTCTTTTGATGCTCTTTCTTCTTGTGTGTGTGTGTGTGTGTGTGTGTGTGTGTGTATTACCACAGGCAACAAATTTGACACTGAAGTCTTTGTCAGCTTGTGGACTCAGTAAATAAATATTATTTTCTGGAGAATTCAATGTAAGGAATAAAGCACTCGTTGTCATGGTGCGATGTAGGATGATGGAGTTTCAAAACACAGTGCAAACCAATAATACAAAAACAATACATGGCAAATACACAAAATACACAAGATAGCGCTGTCCAGTGTACATACTGTATATTATAAAGTAGATTGTGCTACTAGAGCAATGTAAACTTATTCAAACTTATGTTGTAGCAGCGGTTTGATGAGGTATATAGAAATTAGAATGGCTTGCATATATCATACTTTTTCTGTTTATAGTTACATTTAAGGTTGTGGGACATCCATGATACTGGTTCTTGCTCTTGTTTATGTTATAGCAGCTTTAAATAGTAAAAGACATCTAAAGCCACATTTCTGACGTTCCCTCACAGCCCCCGGAGTTCAGGTTACTGTCTAAATTCCTCCCATGTTCTTGTGGGTTTCCGCCCATTTCCTAAAAACATATGGTGTATTGGCATTACACTAAATTGCATGTGAGTGTGCCTGAAGCCCTTAGATGTCTCATCCAGGATCTCACCTCCTGTGTAACCAGGATAAGGCTTCGGGTGCTCCATGACCACTGACCATGATAAATTATGCATGAATGAATGAAGACATTCACTGCTGTTTATTCAGATATATAACGAGTGTTCTTTAGTGTAGCTGTGAACTGAAATTAAAACTGGGTCTATCATGTAGTATACAGGATTCCTGCGTTTCCGGGACGCCTTGTTAACCCACATGAGCACGTTTAGAGCAGCGTCCAAAATGTTCAGCATCGCTTCAAGGTCATCTGAGGTGAACTGACCCACACACACAAACCTGTTAAATCATCTCCAAATCCTTGCATCTTTTCAATGAGCCAAATTACACGACTAAAAACACGTACACGTGATGTTCAGCATCCTGTCTCTGTTGCTTAGAAACGCCTTTTCTTAGACCGAAATGACACAAATACAGTACATGCCCTTGTCATTCACGTGCTCTCTAACGAATTCATGTTAATGCAGGAGAGATGCGCGCGCATCCTGCCGCACACACGTGCGCTCATAAAAACAACAGCATTGCGTGTGTGTGTGTGTGTGTGTGAGAGAGAGAGTGTGTGCGCGCGCGCGGGCGCGCGTGTGTGTTTTAATTATTCGTACCATTAACACCCTAATAAAAACGACACAATTGCCACAAGCCACGCGCTCCTCGATTTATTCCTGGAAAAAAAAAACTGTGTTTATTGATGAGATGAAATCTGTCATCAGCTCTGGGATAAATTGCGGATAAGAGGAGAGACAGGACCCGCGCGCACTGGCGTATTGATCCGGTCAGAAGCGCCCGGATGTGCAGATGTAATGCTTGTTTTCATTTCTGCAGTGTTGTGCATCTGTGGATGCATATTGTTTTATTTTATAACCAACACTTCCATGTGGGATGAATATAAGCACACACACACACGCACGCACGCACGCACGCACACACACACACACACACACACACACACACACTTACTTCTCCATCAGGATTTAAATAACATCTGTATGGTAAGTGTCCCATTCCCATAGGATCAGGAAGTCACTGATATAAAGAAAAAACAGCATGTGTGAGTACCTGGTAGCTCAGCATGCTCTCCTGGTCGCTGTTTTCTGCAGGCATTTTAAATTCCAGAGGCGAGGCAGCTCTAGGAGACGGGATGCAGCTCTAGGAGACGGGATGCAGCACGGAAAGTCTTCCTGTCAGTTTACTGGGTACGAGAGCAGCTTATCCGGGACAGCCATCGTGGAAACAAGTAAAAAAAAAAAACTACCGAAGCTGTAAGGATCAGTTTTATGATGATAACGATAATAACACGAAGGTGTTTATCCCTGCGCTCTGAGCGTCGTTTCTGGCTCCGGAGGCTGCGCGCGCTCACATCCCAGCGATCCGCTTGGCAAGAGTTAGCGACGTGTGACGTCATTAATTCTACCCAGCGAATCACGTTGTTCAAACTAAATGACTGTGACGTAAGCGGTCAAGACAAGACACTACAGGTAAGAAAGCAGAAATCGAATGATATAATTAAAAGGTACGAGGTCTTTAATGCGCTCATGTAATTAGCACGGAAATTTAGTTCACCCCATTTTGTATATTTGCTAATTCAAAGCCAGCAATAATAACATTGTTAAATATTTAAGAACATGTGATGGTTTTCTGTAGATTAAATGTATAAAATCTTCAAATTTTCTGTTGCACATTTATTAAAACCTTACAATCTTACCGACATTTTACAGTCTGCAAAATAACTTGAAACGCATTTGGATGCTCAGTGTCTCAGCTCAGGTCTCATGTCAGTGCAGTTCTCATGTCAGTGCAGGTCTCATGTCAGTGCAGTTCTCATGTCAGTGCAGTTCTCATGTCAGTGCGGGTCTCATGTCAGTGCAGTTCTCATGTCAGTGCACGTCTTATGTCAGTGCACGTCTCATGTCAGTGCAGTTCTCATGTCAGTGCAGGTCTCATGTCAGTGCAGTTCTCATGTCAGTGCAGGTCTCATGTCAGTGCAGTTCTCATGTCAGTGCAGTTCTCATGTCAGTGCAGGTCTCATGTCAGTGCAGTTCTCATGTCAGTGCAGGTCTCATGTCAGTGCAGTTCTCATGTCAGTGCAGGTCTCATGTCAGTGCGGGTCTCATGTCAGTGCAGTTCTCATGTCAGTGCGGGTCTCATGTCAGTGCAGTTCTCATGTCAGTGCAGGTCTCATGTCAGTGCAGTTCTCATGTCAGTGCAGGTCTCATGTCAGTGCGGGTCTCATGTCAGTGCAGTTCTCATGTCAGTGCGGGTCTCATGTCAGTGCGGGTCTCATAGTGCACGTCTCATGTCAGTGCAGGTCTCATGTCAGTGCAGGTCTCATGTCAGTGCGGGTTTCATGTCAGTGCGGGTCTCATGTCAGTGCGGTTCTCATGTCAGTGCGGGTCTCATGTCAGTGCGGGTCTCATAGTGCACTTCTCATGTCAGTGCACGTCTCATGTCAGTGCAGTTCTCATGTCAGTGCACGTCTCATGTCAGTGCGGGTCTCATAGTGCACTTCTCATGTCAGTGCACTTCTCATGTCAGTGCAGTTCTCATGTCAGTGCGGGTCTCATGTCAGTGCAGGTCTCATGTCAGTGCAGTTCTCATGTCAGTGCGGGTCTCATGTCAGTGCAGGTCTCATGTCAGTGCGGGTCTCATAGTGCACTTCTCATGTCAGTGCAGGTCTCATAGTGCACGTCTCATGTCAGTGCGGGTCTCATGTCAGTACGGGTCTCATAGTGCACGTCTCATGTCAGTGCGGGTCTCATGTCAGTGCGGGTCTCATGTCAGTGCACGTCTCATGTCAGTGCGGGTCTCATGTCAGTGCACGTCTCATGTCAGTTCTGGTCTCATGTCAGTGCGGGTCTCATGTCAGTGCGGGTCTCATGTCAGTGCGGGTCTCATGTCAGTGCAGGTCTCATGTCAGTGAAGGTCTCATGTCAGTGTGGGCCTCATGTCAGTGCGGGTCTCATGTCAGTGCGGGTCTCATGTCAGTGCGGGTCTCATGTCAGTGCGGGTCTCATGTCAGTGCGGGTCTCATGTCAGTGCGGGCCTCATGTCAGTGCGGGCCTCATGTCAGTGCGGGTCTCATGTCAGTGCGGGTCTCATGTCAGTGCGGGCCTCATGTCAGTGCGGGTCTCATGTCAGTGCGGGTCTCATGTCAGTGCGGGTCTCATGTCAGTGCGGGTCTCATGTCAGTGCGGGTCTCATGTCAGTGAGGGTCTCATGTCAGTGTGGGCCTCATGTCAGTGCGGGTCTCATGTCAGTGCAGGTCTCATGTCAGTGCAGGTCTCATGTCAGTGAAGGTCTCATGTCAGTGTGGGCCTCATGTCAGTGCGGGTCTCATGTCAGTGCGGGTCTCATGTCAGTGTGGGCCTCATGTCAGTGCGGGTCTCATGTCAGTGCGGGTCTCATGTCAGTGCGGGTCTCATGTCAGTGCGGGTCTCATGTCAGTGCGGGTCTCATGTCAGTGTGGGCCTCATGTCAGTGCAGGTCTCATGTCAGTGCAGGTCTCATGTCAGTGAAGGTCTCATGTCAGTGAAGGTCTCATTTCAGTGAAGGTCTCATTTCAGTGCAGGCCTCATGTTTACACACAGAGTACAGGATTTGAATAGGAAAATGTGCAGGTCTTGGTATTTGTGTATGTGTGTGAGCTTTCAGAGGTAATAAACCAACCTTCAGTGATTTGCATACAGGGGTCTGCTCTGAATCATTGTTTCATTACAGTGTTTCATTTCTGTTTCTACAATAGGTGCAAGAGTTTTATAGAAATTATGTCTGTCTTATGTTTATCCACGCATTCTAAATTAAATCAAGTTTAATTCCGGATGCTCTTGTGTTAGTTAGCTTTATTGAACCTTGAACATTGAACATATGTACTCTAGTTATTAAGAATTGTCAATAAAACTTCAGTGAAAATCAGTGGGGGGGCACGGTGGCTTAGTGGTTAGCATATTCGCCTCACACCTCCAGGTTGTGGGTTCGATTCCCGCCTCCGCCTTGTGTGTGTGTAGTTTGCATGTTCTCCCTGTGCCTCGGGGGTTTCCTCCCCCGGGCCAAAGACATGCATGGTAGGTTGATTGGCATCTCTGGAAAAGTGTGTGTGTGTGTGTGTGTGTGTGTGTGTGTGTGTGTGTGTGTGTGTGTGTGTGTGTGTGTGTGTGTGTGTGTGTGTGTGTGTGTGTGTGTGTGTGTGTGTGTGTGTGTGTGTGTGTGTGTGTGTGTGTGTCCTGCGATGGGTTGGCACTCCGTCCAGGGTGTATACTGCCTTGATGCCCGATGACGCCTGAGACAGGCACAGGATCCCCTTGACCCGAGGTAGTTCGGATAAGCGGTAGAGAGTGAGTGAGTGAGTGAAAATCAGTGATCAACTTTTAAACCTCACCGAAACTCACTGGCGCCATCTAGTGTAAACTTGACAGTTTTTTTTTGTGTTAGTTACAGATTTACCCCTGTATTACTATATTACGGTATGTATTTCATTAAATCGGAGCTAAATGCTTTCTAAGAATGCCATAAAAAGAAAAAAAAGTAAATATACATTATGTTATGCTATTTCTTATTTTTATTTTAATTTTAGAAATTTTAGTGGAGATTTTTTCACCACTTTTTTTACTTCTGTTTATAAATATTAACTATGCACTGTGTTTGTGTAACATTTAAAATATTAGGCTTACTGAAATTTTTTTATTAGTGCAGTAAGTCAACACAGGAATACTGAACATTTAATCTATATTAAAAAACATTTTATTCTGAGTAAGAAGAGACACTAAAATTTAGTTTTGAGGAACGAATGGATTTTTAATGTCAAGCCAAGTCAAGTCACTTTTAATGTCATTACAAAATAACACAAATATTGTTAATGTGTCCTGTACATGGATTTATAAACAAACAGGTATATAAAATAAATCACAAAACATCCATATTATCTCTCTTTTATATTGTTGATAGTATTTTATAGGAAATGAAACAAAACTGTGGTTTATTTGGCCATGCAAACTTTTTCTTTTCCCCTTTTTCTGACGTTTTTCATATTTACATTTGTCCCTAATTTGGTGAAGGATTCAAATCATTATAATGTACTGAATGAAACGAATCAAATCACTAAAAGAACCACTTTGCAATCCGAAACTATAGCATACTGGCATGGAATAAAGACTTTATATTAGTGTAAACGGTATAAGAAAAGAAGAGAAAAAATGCAAATGTGTAATACAGCTCTAAGCGATAATTAAGTAAATGATTCAAATCTTTACAGCGAAGTGAATCAATTGGATCAAATCGGTATTCAGAAACACGACGATTTAATCCGAAATGACTCAGAGTTCCAGATTTAACTTGAACTAACTTTTGCACGCTTTAAAAAAAACCAACCAAACAGAAAAAGTGCTATTGTGTCCTATAAACTTAAAAGAATCATTACGAAAATGATTCAAATTCCTTTGGTGTGACTCATGAATCAAATAACTTATGAATCAGTAGAGGCTGAATGCGACATTTTTCTATACTCTTTTTTTAACAACTGAGATTTTAACAATGAAGATTTTGTATTGTAACACGTGTAAAAAAAAAAAGTATAATATTATAGACAGCCGATTCACATGTACTGTTGTTTCCTCAGTGGTGAAAGAAACCACGAGTGGCGTCCCCGTTGCCATGGGAAGAGGTTGCCATGGAAACTCTCGACAACCTAGCGCGAACCATGGAGCAGATATGGGTGTAGATGCGGATACTGAAGTGAGAAGATCATTGTGCCGAAAACCAGAAGAGGATCCGGGAATGAACAGTGAGTAAGATGTTTCTTTCTGTTAAACAGTTTACAGGAAACAGGTGATGTGATATTTTATAAGAAGGACCATCATCTAACAACCACCTGCTTGTTAGATCTGAGCAGTCAGTGGAACAGCTGAGATGTTTTGTCTTGCAGATTCAGGCAAAATCTCACCAGTGCTTTTTGGCATTGAATGCTTTCTGGTATGGTGTTGCACGCTGCAGACATGTCGCGTCTCATTCCCCTGTTCCACACTGAACTCCATTCATACCTGTACCTGTGATTGGATGTCACCTGAGACAGGCATGTCTCAGGTGGCATCCAATCACAGGTACAGGTGTGAATGGGGTTCAGGTGTGTTTTGGAAACTTACTGTCATCTCATCACTCAAACCAAACCTCTTCACCAAGCACTAATTCTTTTTATTCTCCAAAGGAAACAAGGAAAGAAAATTAACCTACTTCTCATAGTTTACAGATGTTATGCTCTGAATATGGGGTTCTGATGAACGTAAATGTAAACCACTTTGGAAGGAGATCAGACAAGACCACATATTATTTGTAGTAGATCTTTATATGTTTGTCGAATTCAGAGACTAGCCATGCAATCTCTGCTCAGAATTTGACCCAAGGAGCAGCCATGTTTTTCCTAGTTGTGCCGTCTGGTTAATAAAAATAATTCTCCAAATATCTGACTGCTTACTCGCATTGAGATGAAAGTAAAAACATCTGGTTCACTTGACTAGTCCATACATTATACATGTCTATCTGTCCGTCCGTCTGTCTGTCCACCTGTTCGTCTGTCTGTCCATCCATCCATCCATCCATTCATCCATCCATCTATTCATCCATACATTCTCTGCACTATATATTCTGCTGGGTCTTGTGGAACTTGGAGTCTATCCCAGCAGACTAAGGCCTCAAGGCAGGGTAGATCCAGGATGCCAGTCTATCACAGAGCATTAGTTTGTACTCTGACACACTGATGTTTCTACAGAACTGAAGACTGATGCGGATGACCCTCAGCACTCGAGCATGCATCAGCATACACCAGGTGATACAAGCACATATGCGTACACACATTTTTTAAATGCACAAATGTCTGTGTGTGTGGTGTGTGTATGCATGTGTGCTTGTATCACCTGGTGTATGCTGATGCATGCTCGAGTGTGTGCCTGTGTGTATGTATGTGCGTGTGTGCATATGTTTATATGTATGTATATATATATATATATATATATGTGTGTGTGTGTGTGTGTGTGTGTGTGTGTGTGTGTGTGTGTGTGCATGTACATATGTATGTATGTACGTATGTTGTAAATGTGTGTGTGTGTGTGTGTGTGTGTGTGTGTGTGTGTGTGTGTGTGTGTGTGAAATAGGGTCCCCTCTGCAGGCCAGGGTTCGGGGCAGTCGTGTGAGTTTCCCTGTGATACACATTGACAGACTGAGAGCAGCCAAAGCTCTGGTGAACAAGGCTGTAAAGGTCAGTGCCTTATAATTAGATCCTTACTGTGTTCCTGTCAAAAGCCTGCTCTCTGGAAAAGCTTTTGTTTTAATACTAAACTGTTGTGTCCTGGAATCTGATTAGTCAGAATATATTGATTCATTTTCTATAACAGCAGATTGTCGTTTCTATAGTAACAGCTCAGTCATAGGAAAGAGGATGTTGAACACTCCATTTAAACAGATTAATTATTGATATAATTAGATTTCCTGTCAGGAGATGTTTATTTTGGAAAGAGTCTCCAGTATCAGAGCTTTGTAACAAACATTTACAGCATTTGGCAGACAGCCTTTACGCTTTGCAGTTTCTCGTTACCATGACAAACTGCATTTTCTTTTGTCTGATATAAAGAGAGGCAAAAAGAACATAGAGACAGTAAGCATCTACACCAGCTATCATAACGTTGTGGATTAGTTATCTAAAGCAGCACACCTGTAATATTTAGTGAATTGCAGTCTAACTTCCTGTTCCTGCTTGTCTATGATTAATTCATATAGATTAGCCTTATAAAATATAAGAAAAATGATGGATAGAAAGATAAACAGCTTGTTATGACATGTGATGAGACTGTAAAATGTTGTGCTTCATTATACTTCCGCAGGAAAAGAAGGTGTTCTCGATTGAGGGGCCGTACCCTGTGATTCGTGCAGCTCTCAGGGCCAGAGGCTGGGTGGAACGTCGGCTGCCTCGCCAATGCACGCAGGCTCATCGCCATGGTGACCACGATGCTGAGGTCACAGATGAGATCGATAGCAGCCACGACGAAGGTAACAGATTGGACAGTTAGACAGATAAATCTGTAACTGTGTATGTACGTATAAAGTGTATGTGTTGTAATTTTATGCAGTGCTCAGGATGTAATTAATTCATGACTCTTTGTAATGATGCTTTAAGTCTGCAAACTTGACACCACACAGTTCAGCTAAGCTATCACAGATGCAGATCAGTCTTAGCCCTCCCTGAAGAGAAAATGTCATCGCTGTGTCTTCTTTATCTTTGTGCAAGTACAGACCGGGGACAGGACAGAGACAAGGAGGACGACGCTGATGACATGTGCAAGCTCATGGTGAGCTGTGGAGGATTCATTAATTAGAATCAGAATCAGAATCAGAATAGAGAGCCTTATTGCCAAGTATGCTTATGCATACAAGGAATTTGTTTTAGCGTCATATGCTTCCAATACGCAAAGACAACAACAACACACAGACAAGAACAATAAGATGAGAATTAAAAAAAATACACACATATAAATATAAATAGACAAAAAAGTTACAAATAAAGTGTATGTACAGTTGATTTAGAGATGATAGAATGTTTGATAGAATGGAAGATTTTTTTCATGTTTGTAAGATTCTTGCACATTATTATTGTATAATGGTGGGAACATTTAACTGTTCATGATTGCCTGAGGGAAGAAACTGTTCTTGTGCCTGGTTGTGCTGATATTTGGGGCTCTATCACCGGCCAGATGGTGAAAATAGCAGATGACTTGGATGTGAGGGATCCAGAGTGATTTCCTGAGCCCTTTTCCTCACTCTGGATATATACCGTTCTTGAAGGGTGGGTAGGGGAGCACCAATAATCCATTCAGCAGTCCAAATCGTTCTCTGTAGTCTTCTGATGTCTGATTTTGTAGCTGAGCAAAACTAGACAGTTAACACCCTACTCAGAGGATTTAAGCTCTTCATTAGTTTCTATTAAAACTATTTATATATTTATTCTTATAATAGAGTTCCTGTGTTTTTTATCCTAATCTCTGTGTAAAAAAGAAAAAAGCACACCATCAAAGGTTTACACAAAGTCCTCATTAGCATATTGTCATACACCAAAATATGTCCAAATGCAAGAAAATCCTATGAATGAGTGCATGACATGAAAGGTAGCTAATAAATACTTAGCATTATGTTAGCTCAAACATTCACACTAGAATTTGCAAAATGCATCTAAATCTTGTTACTGAGATACTGACAAGCTAATCAGGTATAGCTGGTTGCATTAGCTTAGCTAATCAGACAGCACAAGCTAATCACTAGCATAACTCTATAATACACTCTTTTGCCGCATTTCTGAAAAGCTCAAGCATATTCTGAAGCTCCACTTTCAAATCCCGCTCTTAGCCGTTTGTTCTAAGTGAGTTCATAGTAAACTGTTTTTTTTTTGTATTATGTCTGAACTAATCACACACAACACATTTGCTTGTCAGCGCAGAACTACGTTACCCATCATCCCCAGCATGTCACATGACCACATCCACATTGCATATCTCTTTGAGCACCTCACTAGCATTTCTATTTAAGTTCTGGTTTCTGTGTACCATGTTCTCACTCCTAGTCTGTATGTGTTTACCTCCTATCTTAAATAGTCTCGTCTAGTGAACAATGAAATGACGTATTTCTACTGGACTACGAAGAGAGACGAAGTCGACTATCTTTCTTTAAAAAAAGACCAGATGACGAATCACTACGCAAAAACAGGATCCTTCACCACCAAGGTTTCTCTCCAGCTTTTTTCTAGGAATAAAGTTCTCAATTTATAGATCTCATCCAGATACGCTGTTTATATCATCAGTCACATTCTGTTTCTCTGCCTCAGGTGGGATTGTGCATGAGTTTGAGGAATCTGCAGTGGTTCGACTCCACGGATCCCGACACATTCTTTCCACGCTGCTACAGACTGGGAGCTGAAGACGAAAAGCAAGCGTTCACTGGTCAGCATCTCTGTGAATGCACATGCAGTGATTATTACAGGATTGGTGTAGGCCTTTAAACTTTGTCTCGCCCCCTGCAGATGACTATAGACGTACTGCGTGCACAAGCCTGCTCCGGTATGTTGTAGAGAGAGCTGGAGGGGGAGGGGAGAATGACAGAACGAGTGAAATTGATCAAGTTAAACAGCCTCAGGGTAAGACACATGCTTACAAATCGGCAAATGCGCAACACAATTAATTTTAATTATACAGCAATTTCAATATTACAAAAATCCACAAGCCAGAAAATTTTATTGGTTCCTGTTGTATTGTGTCCATGTTGATAATTGAACATCTTTGTCATGTCTCACTCCAGAGTGGTATTATTAATATGAAGCTCATATAAATCCTCTGAGGATTTTAAGAATTTGGAGAGTTTTATCACTATTTCACAGATGTGAAAAATCTTAAATGTAAATGATAATATCAAACCCATTTCTGAGATGAAAGTGCAAATTAAGGATTTTGTATAGTAAAATGTGGTTGTAAGAAGGACGTGAAGGTTCTCACACAACTCATGCATGTATTACTGTTTATTACTGACAGAATGAATAATGACTTCACAGCTGCTGTTATTTGAGGCACCGATATCTCTGCCTCTAGTCTCACTGGCTAATTTAAGAATCTGCAAATTAGGAATTAATGTCTGGAACCAAATAACATGGGTTTTTACATTAGGAGAGAAACCAAACCACCTTCAACAGAGCAATTCACTTCTAATTTGCAGAAAGGAAAACTTTTCCATGTTATTTTCCTTCTCGTCTCGTTCTTGTCGTATCCTAAATGACTCCAATCCCATTCCATATCCAATACTCTTTTTTTTTTTGATAATTTCTCAGCGTGACCTTTTTCCCCCTCGCTACCCCACTCACTTTCACGATGTTCAGTGTTTTGTCTCCTGACTCTATCTATAGAATCGTTTTTACGTGTTTAAGTGTCTCTACATCCTGGTTTACACCTGATATGAGACACAGAGCTCTGTTCAGCTTCTGAACGCGTTTCTGTTGCTAAGCAACAAGCCATAACCTTCTAACAGAGCATTGTTTCACATTGTACAAGTTTATAATATGGAGTTAA
The DNA here is from genome assembly GCF_030014155.1 of Tachysurus vachellii. Taxonomy (NCBI): domain Eukaryota; kingdom Metazoa; phylum Chordata; class Actinopteri; order Siluriformes; family Bagridae; genus Tachysurus; species Tachysurus vachellii. The sequence goes on from NC_083463.1 coordinate 3,562,693, forward strand.
CAGTGTGTAAAAGCCATGCCGATCCTGCTTCCGAGCAGTTCCGAGAACTCCAAGGAAAAAGCCGGGGGTGATTCTCTTCGTCCCTGTGTGCAGGTCTGGAAACACTTAAACCACAATCTAAGCAGAGGATTGGAGTTGGATTGATCAAGACGGCACTGCGTGTGTGTCAGGAATATCTAAACAACTTGGAACACTGTGACATAGACATCTCACTGGAAACCCCGCCCACTCTCTCAGAGCAGCAGTGGACAAACTTTCTCCACAGCTACTACCTGGTCATTCAGTAAGTACATTACAGTCGATATTATAACAAAACTACTGTAATCACTTGTTTAGTGTGAGAAATGCATTGTTGTGTGTATAATATCAGACATTGATATCAGATATCAGACCTTCTTCAAACTGTCTGATTCCAGGATACAAATCTTTACAACACCTTTTAGTGTGATTCAAAGTAACACCAAGACCATTTCTAAATATTTTTTGACCCTAAATCGCTGTACGCTGAACACAGCTTTACACTTCTTGCTCTAATACTAGCTGATGAGGTAGTTAGCAACCAACTCGTTCCTTCACACTTACATCAACACGAGGAAGTAATAAATTGACTAAATCCAATCATTTCCTTGCTGGTGCTTCTTTCTTTTCTATTTATCTCTATAGTGATGGTGTGATATTAGAGGGATGTACGACATTTGCAAAGCGCTGTCAGTCCATGCTAGCCCGAATGCAAAAGGTCTGTTCACAGCTGGAGACTGATGGAGTCAATAACATCTGGATCATTAAACCAGGAGCTAAATCAAGAGGAAGGGGTGAGCAGAGAGAGAGAGAGTATGTGAGTGTGTGTGTATGTATGAGTGAGCATGTGTGTGCATGTGTGTGTCTGTGTGTGTATGTGTTTGTGTGCAAGTTTGAATGTGTGAGTAAGTGTATGTGTTTGTGGGTTTGTATGTATGTGTGTGTCTGTTTGAATGTGTATGTACTATTTATGGTCCCCTTTCTGATTGTGTGTGTGTGTGTGTGTGTGTGTGTGCACTGTAGGTATAGTGTGTATGAACAGGCTGGATGAGATCCTGGGTTTAGTGGACAGCGACCCGTCTCTGACTAAAGACAGTAAGTGGGTGGTGCAGAAGTATGTGGAGCGCCCCCTGCTGATCCACGGCACTAAGTTCGACCTGCGGCAGTGGTTCCTGGTGACGGACTGGAACCCGCTCACCGTATGGTTCTACCAGGAGTGTTATCTGCGGTTCTCCACACAGCTCTACTCCACACACAGACTGGACAGGTGAGAGGAAGACACGAATGCAACATGCAGTGTACAGCGTAGGACACCAAATACTAACAACAGATGTTTTATTTTTATCCAGATAAATTTTCTTTTTGTTCTTTAATTGGGATTAATTTTTTTTTCACTTATCCAGACTTTCTTTATACAATAAAAATATAATAGATATTATTATTATTATTATTATTTAAATGAAATGAAAATTAATAATATATTGATCCTGATATACTGTGTAGTTTTATTTAAAACACTGCAGAAAATGTGAAACATGAAAATACCTTTAAAAATTTGATGTAATTTATTGATTACTTCCTGTTAAAAAAATATAAATGATGCAAAAAATAGAAGACAATTTAGCTTCTAGTTTGAGTGAATTATAAATATATTAACAAAACTATCTATCAATAGAACCAATAAAAATTATAAATAAATCCAACTTGCTAAAGTGAAATTTTTTTGCAATGGAGTGAAAATGTGCAAATGTCAATGTCCTTCCTTCTTGTCTCTCAGTTCTGTCCACCTCTGCAACAACTCCATTCAGAAATATTTCCAACCGAGTGCAGGTCGTGACCCATCGCTGCCTACAGAGAGCATGTGGTCGTCTGATGAGTTCCGCTCTTGGCTCTCGACTTCAGGACGGGGTGGCCTGTGGGAGGAGGTAGTGCTTCCAGGCATGAGAAGAGCCGTGATCCAGACGCTGTTAACGGCGCAGGACAGTGTGGAGCCACGCAAGGCCAGCTTTGAGCTCTACGGGGCAGACTTTCTCCTGGGGTGTGACCTCAAACCCTGGCTGCTGGAGGTGAATGTTAGCCCAACCATGTCCTGCTCCACGGCCGTCACTGCCCGACTCTGCCCTGCCGTGCAGGAGGACACGCTGCGCGTGGTGTTGGATCGTGGCTATGGCCGCAACCCAGACACCGGAGGCTTTCAGCTTATATACAAGCAGGTGAGTAGGATGTTCTGTTATTTAATCATCAAATGCATTCAAAATATATAATGCTAAAACAGCAAGGGTTAAAATTCCCATTGAAGATCATATTCTCTATGTTCTCCTTGAGGATCATGTTCTGTATTTTTTCATGTCTCATGTTTCTCCAGGCATTAGTGGAGGTTCCTCCATATTTAGGTGTCCGCCTTCTAGTAGAAGGAGCTCATATCAGACGTCCGCGTTCCTCCCGAGCTAAAGCATTAATCAGGTATCATTACAAATCTATACACAAATCCAGACGTGTTCCCCAAACTCACACTCGTCCTTCAAGCAAGGAGAACCAGCATGAGGAGGCGCAACGGATCCGGCCACCTGTCTCGACACGGAAGCTCACAGTAGAAAGAGGTTTAACTTTACAGCCTCTGCTGGAGAAAAGACTCCTGAGGCCGGTGTTACCCTCATCCTCAGGTCTTCCTCTGAAACCTTCTGACAGTCATCACCTTCATACCTCACACATACACGCACATCGTGTACGCATAGAGCCGACACACACACATACTTACACTCACACTCATAGGACCCAAAGACACCTGCTCTCTCTGAACCGACTGGAACCTTCGCTTGAGATTATCAATCTACAACCTGGAGTCTCCTACAAGCACTTTTACCACCAGAAAACACACACAAACACACACAGTCCTCTCACACACACCAACCAGGTGTTTTACCCTCCAGGTGTTATACGCCTCCACGAGTACGTTTCACTGCTCCAGCGGCAAAACTCTGAGACTTACAGAAACAAGGGACTCACAACTCTGAGAAAGCACACAAGCCAAACAGATTAATAAAAATTTGATTCAAATATAAAGCAGTAGTAATAAATTAATCATCACTGAACTCAACAGAATGAAAATATATTACATGGTACATGTTTTTGATACTGTGACTGATTTTAATTCAGTGTTCATAAATTAATTTGTTTTAAATGAGGTTTAACCCCGATCAGCCAGAACATTAAAACCACTGACAAGTGAAGTTAAGAACATTGATGATCATGTTTCACCTGTCAAAAAGTAGAAAATATGTGTAAGGTGTGTGTGAAGACCAAGAGACTCTGTTACTCTGTTAATCTGCACAACAATGTGATGACTAGATGATGTCTTTTAATTTTCTATTATCTTTCCTACAGAAAGGTCTGTATTTCTGCCCATTGATTTGTGATAATTCATCTTTCATTCATTCATTCTACCGCTAATCTTCTACCGCTTATCCGAACTACCTCGGGTCACGGGGAGCCTGTGCCTATCTCAGGCGTCATCGGGCATCAAGGCAGGATACACCCTGGACGGAGTGCCAACCCATCGCAGGGCACACACACATTCTCATTCACTCATGCAATCACACACTACGGACAATTTTCCAGAGATGCCAGTCAACCTACCATGCATGTCTTTGGACCGGGGGAGGAAACCGGAGTACCCGGAGGAAACCCCCGAGGCACGGGGAGAACATGCAAACTCCACACACGCAAGGCGGAGGCGGGAATCGAACCCCCAACCCTGGAGGTGTGAGGCGAACGTGATAACCACTAAGCCACAGTGCCCCGTAATTTATCTTTGATATCAGAAAAAATATTGTCTTTTTCTTCATCCCTCACTTAACATTACTCTGCTGATACATCATATATTTGCTTGAAGAAAAGAATGTTTAAGTGCATGGGTGTTTTTTTTTCAACCTTTAACTCTTTTATTAGAAAGCATTGTATATTTAATTTTGCAGGTAAATGAATGAATGAATTTCTTCTTAACCATACATTGGCCCAGGCTAGCTAATGCAAACTGACTACAAATAAAGCAATCAATTTACAGTCAAAAACTTTAAAAAGAATAAACAGCCAAACTCACAAAGACTGGATTTAGAGGAGGATTGGTTTATTGGCGGTCAAGCAAGTTTTCTGTTCTTCTGTTTTCTGTTTTCTGTTCCAAGCTTCTGGTTATTTCCAAAAATCGGCATAGTTCCTTTCCCTGCTTTTTCCTTAGATCATAGAGTTTCTTCACTCTGTGAAGCCCACAGTCTGTCTATACATTTTACTTTATTTTACTCTGAAGCTTTATAAAGCTTCACGAGTAGTGCTGCTATAGGTTTCTCATATAAAATCTATTTTCTGCTCTTCTTTACTATTCACTAGTGATAATGGTGTTTATGAGTGTCCTTTATATCATGTTTTTATCGTACCTTTTATCGTCCTAATCTACAGCGGTGTAGTGTGAGACCTTACTGAAAAGGAGTGAGGGTTTCTTACACACATCTTACCGGGAGAAATCTTACTGATTTCACTTACTTTGTCTCATGTGTGTCCTTTCTGTTCATTTTGGACAAAAAATTACCCCATTAGTTTCTGTCTGGTTTTGGGTTTTTCCACTGACTTAAATCTATCTGCTGAAGCTGTATGTACTTTCTTAAAATCACTCGCTTTTTAAAATCGGAGTGAGAGGCTCATAGCTTTTGTTTTCCAATGATTTTCTATTTCTGTAGTTTATGTTTGTTTCTACTTATTTAGTTAATATAAATATTTCTTATTTAAAATTTACGACAGTTTCCTCTTTATGTAATTTATCTCCAAGTCTAATTTTACACTGATCCCAATGTGGTCCGGTTCTACTTAATATTAAGTAATGTATGCTTTAATTTTATACATATTTTTAGATTATAACCAAATATTGTGGAACATTAGTGATTAATTGTTTAGAGGGGTATTTATAGTGGTTTCTGAAAGTTAAATTAGGTAAAATAAGCATTATTAGGGTTTTAAGAACACTTGTAGGACTCCATTTTGGGTATAAAAGGTCACAAAATAACTTGCATGTTAAATGTGCGAACTTCCTTTTTAATGTGTAAACAAATAATTCCTTAAATGTTAATCGGCTGTGTATCAAATTTTTTAGAGATACAGTGGCATAAATGTTTAATCCAGGTATGTGTGATTAACACCTGTTCATGATTAGTTTTGGTACATCACAAAACGAATTATTTCAAGTACTGAAGGAAAACACAACGGTTGTTTAAGTTGTTTGCATTTACATAATTTACATCATTTGGCAGTCTGAATGATGATCAGTGTGGGAAAACTGTTTTTTCTGTTCTGAATATTCCTCCTTCCTTCAGGAGAACAACATATGAACTTGGGGGGTGTTCTCCCAACTCGACTCGAACCCACAACCTTAGGGTTAGGAGTCAAACTCTCTTACCATTAGGCCACGACTTCCCCCAAAGTTGTTATACAGTATGATGTTAGATTTTGGCCCTTCAGAGATTCGCAAAATTGATCATGTGTCCAGTCAGAATCTGACTGATTTAGACATTAATTGTGTGAATAGTCATTGTTTTATCATATTTGTTTATCTATCAGTAAACATATCATTTCTGTGAAAGTGTAGATTTTATCACTGATCAATTAAGTATTTTTTTTTAAACGGTTATGTTACAGTTTGAGAATGTGGTCTACAGAGGAACCACCACCTCCTGTACCAGATAGGGTGAACCCAATGTGTGTAAAATGTTGGAAAAGTGAAGAATCTTTCTTGTCTTTGAAGAAATATTAATTATGTAGGATTGTTATTGTGGTGTTTAAAACAGAAACTTTTTTCTTAAGAGAAACAAGACACTGTACCACCTCATGGCTTGTTTCTATTTGCTGGTCACTGAGATGCCCCCAGGGCTGGTGGTATGCAACCTACCCTATTGTTTGCCTGATCACAAAAAATAAGTGATTCAGGAAGAGCTTATAGATATACTCGACATGGGGGTACTTAGTAATTAAAATGAACATTCACACATTGACCACTAGAAAGGGGGATTTCTGGTAGCAGTGACTACATTTGTGCGTGTGTGTGTGTGTGTGTGTGTGTGTGTGTGTGTGTGTGTGTGTGTGTGCGCGTGTGTGTGCGTGCGTGTGTGTCTCTGTGTTAGTTACAGCAGATGGAGGTTGGTGGTTTAGAAAAGCTCAGTGAATTTAAATTCTCCACAAATACATTCCTGCGTGAGGGAAAGTGTGTGTATTTAAAAACTCAGACCCAGTTCAAATTAACACTAGTTTTAAACCATTCGACACAATTCAAGGTGAATAATAAACTATTATTAAGTGCTCTTTCTTTCTTTCTTTTACTTACACCAAACCAATTTGCAACCACTAAACTTTTTTTAGGGACAGGTCCATTGTTATGATTTACAGTATGAACGTCTGGAAAACAAGTTAGTTACTGTTCTTATCTACAACATAAGAGCTTTATACCACAACACTGCTGACTTCTAGAATCTGATTGGTCAGAAGGTGATTGGCCTGACTGTATTGCAGCTGTACATCACAGGCTAATAATCTAATTTCAGTAGATTCAATAGATTTCAAAACTTATTCAGTAGGATGTGGTGAAGTTTTCAATAAAGAGACATTTATATAATCATTAGTTGATGATGTTGTGCTGTTAAGGGAAAATAATGCAAATTATTAAAGAGATGTCAAAGTCTTTTAGTCCTGTGGTCTCAGCTGCTCTAGCTACATTACACCACCCCAAGGAGTATTTGTTTCCTCTAACATCCTGCACCCAGATGTTTTATTCTGTACTGTAAACTGTTGTTTACTCAGTCTTTTTCCTTTCTCTTTTGAATTTAAAAAGACAAAAGCACAACATGTTACATTACTGAGAAAACTCCTCCATCCTGAAAATGTCTGAAATATTCAACTTACAGCTTTACCTCAGAGTGCCACTTGGACCTTCTGAGAAGATAGTTGTTTTTTTCCAGAAAAGTAATTATGCTATTAAAATTAAATGCAACGCTTAAATAATTAGATTAAATATTTGGAGTGTTAACCAAACAATGGGGTAGAGAGTGAGACAGACAGATAGACAGGAAACAGAAAGAAAAGACAAACGGAGAGAAGGAGAGAGAGAGAGAGAGAGAGAGAGAGAGAGAGAGCGAGCGCATATATAGGTATGAGAGAGGGTATCACTACATAGCTCCTAAAATGTGTGTGGGGTTTTGTTTTGTTTTGTTTGTTTGTTTGTTTGATTGTAAAAATGAAAACCAGATGGCTCCGCTCAGCCTTCATTTCTTATCCTGCTCTTCTCTATAATGTTTAACAAAAGTCAATTTCAATACAGTGCAGTAGACAGAGGGCCATTATGAGATGTATGTATTTGTGTTCTTTCTTTATCATGACTGTTTAATCCCTAGTTCTGAGATTTTTCATCATTTCTTCTGACAGAAGCTTACAGTGTGTGTGTGTGTGTGGAGGGGGGGTTTGACAGAGGAGATGACTCTCCAGTGTCTATGGTAACAGTATTAGTGATCTTAGATTTCTGTTGCTGCATTTTTTTTTTTTTTGCATTAATGTTTTGAGATGTTTCCTTCAGCCTGAGATTGTTTACATTCCAGGAAACTGAGAATTGTAAGGTGAGAGCAAATGAGAGAAAATGGAGCTAAAATAAGCCCTCAAGCTTTGACACATCCATTGAATACCTACCTGTACAAGTGATGAATGACAGCCTAACCTTTCTGTGTGTGTCTGTGCGAGCTTGTGGGCATAGCTTTCTCATGTGAACTTACAGCATCTGTCTTCAACCAGTATGGAATTATTTGTGGGTGGAAGAACGTCTGTTGATGTCCACACAAAAAAAATGTTATGGCATGAACCTGCTCATGTGAACTAACAAGCATCTGTTTCCAAGCAGATTCCTTGAAAAGGATGCTAGCTAGTGTGAGCGTCATTGAAAAGACTTTGTGATCCCACAAGGATTTGCAAAGTTTATGGAGCTGTTGGCTGGGGACTGGAGCTGTTGGCTGGGGACCTGGCAAAATGATGAAGAACCCTGGGACAAAGCTGCTGGCACTGATGGGTGATGACCTGGCAGAAAGGATGTACAGTCCTGCTCACCATTATTGGCAACTGAGTGAATATCTTCAGAAATTAATGGAAATGTACCAAATTATATTACAGCAGGATCTTTTAACTGGAGGTCCAAAGTAATTTAACAAAAACAATTGTTATTTCAACATAGATATTGTAATTCCAAAGGAAAAAACAGAAAATCAGCATGTGCACTAATAGTGGCACCCCTCCTTAATATTTGGTTGCACACCCTTTGGAAGCGATGACAGCCTCCAAAGGTTTTTTATATCATCTATAAGCTTCTTGCACTTCTCGGGTGGTATTTTCTCCCACACTTCCTTTGCAATATGCTCAAGCTCTTGAATATTTGCAGGGTTCCTTTCTCCAATGGCAGATTTCAGCTTCCCCCAAAGATTTTCAATTGGATTGAGATCAGGACTCATTGCTGGCCATTTTAAAACAGTCCATTTTTTCCCTTTCGACCATTCCTGCATGCTTTTGGAGGTGTGCTTTGGGTCTTTATCTTGCTGGAGGACCCATGATCTTTGCCTCAAACCAAGTTTCCTTACACTGGACAAGACTTTTCGCACTAGAATTGCTTGATAATCTTCTGATTTCATGATGCCTGTGATATGGTCAAGGCCTCCAGTACCAGATGCAGCAAAGCAGCCCCACAGCATTATGTTTCCTCCACCATGCTTGACTGTTGGTATGGTGTTCTTTTCCTTAAAGGCTTCATTGCACTGTCAGTAAACATACTGTTTGTGTGCATTACCAAAAAGCTCCACTTTTGTTTCATCTGTCCATAAAACATTGTCCCAGAAGTATTGAGGTTTGTCCAGGTTCCCTTTCACAAAGATTAAATCATTCCTTTTTATGTCTTTTCTTCAGCAATGGGGTCTTCCTTGGCCTCCACCCATAAAGCCCCGCTTTGTTTAGTGTGCGGCATATGGTACTTGTTGAAACAATTACACCAGACTGCTCCAGGTTGGTCTTCAGGTCTTTAGATGTTTGACGTGGTGTTTTTTCTACCGTTAACACCAACCTTCAAAGAGTTCTGTTATCAATTTTTCCTCTTCCCCCACGTCCAGGAAGGTTCTTGACAGTTCCATGCCTGGAAAAATTAATAACATTACGCACCGTTGAAACAGGGATACCAAGGTCTTTGGAGATGGCCTTATACCCTTTGGAGGTCTTGTGCTTGCAAATAATAGCATTTCTGGTGTCCTCAGGCAGCTTCTTTGTCTTTACCATTGTCACACATGAAGAGGGAATAACAGGTGGCTTTTTAAAACACCAAAATGATCATTCATTGGCTAATTCATGTCACATGGGTAGAGGCAATACATCACAGGTGATACTCATTGGTGATTTACAACGGGTGAGCCAAATTGGGTTTCCACACTGATTTGCAGCAAAGGGTGCCAATACCATTGGCACAGCAAGCATTATGTTTTTCTATGTTTTCCTCATAATGTTTATCTTTTTAAAGGTTCTTTATCATTTGCTGTTTTGTATCAAACACAAGCTATCTGTAGTAATAAACTTCCTTCAGTAGATATTCCACAATATATACATAAACTTCATGGGTGCCAATAATGGTGAGCAGGACTGTATATATATATATATATATATATATATATATATATAGATATATATATATATATATATATATATATATATATATATATATATATATATATATATATGTCTGTGTGTTTGTGTGTGTGTATCTTTATAATACACATATTGTGTGTGTGTGTGTATCTTTATAATATACATATTTTTACAATAAAGTGCTCAAAAAGTACACTTTGAAACATTCTCTGCCAATGGAACAAAAATTAAGCTTATCTTAGAACACAAACTTAGAAGCTGCAGACCCAGGGCTAGCTTATCACACCCGACTCTAGCACGGATGGAGTGAAAGCATGTGAATTTCTTGGGGTCCGGTAACACTCATCCCGAAGGCATGGCAGGACGGCTAAAGGAACCAATTGCCGAAACCCGGGATCGAACCAGGGACCTTTAGATCTTCAGTCTAACGCTCTCCCAACTGAGCTATTTCGGCATGCGGGCGTAAGCGTGTGAGTTTCTTGGGGTCCGGTAACTCTTTTTCCCAAGATTCATACGTCCAAGGCATGGCTGCCACAACCTTTGTAAAGCCTTTGTCTTGCCAAGACCCCACAATGCATTGCAAAGTTCATTGGTGCTCCATAGCCTTATGTTGGCGGAGCTCATGTGAACTAACAAGCATCTGTGTCCAACCAGCAGGGAAATACTGCCTAACGTTGTGAAAGCTGCAGACCCAGGGCTAGCTTATCACACCCCACTCTAGCACGGAATGAGGGAACAGGTAGGAAGCTTAATCGGTGCCTTGAAAAGGTTTGCTGGCAGCGGTGGGATTTGAACCCACACCCCCGAAGAGACTGGAGCCAAGGCATGTCCAAGGCATGGCTGCCACAACCTTTGTAAAGCCTTTGTCTTGCCAAGACCCCACAATGCATTGCAAAGTTCATTGGTGCTCCATAGCCTTATGTTGCGAAAGCTGCAGACCCAGGGCTAGCTTATCACACCCCACTCTAGCATGGATTGAGGGAAGAGGTAAAAAGCTTAATCAGTGCCTTGAGACGTTTTGCTGGGAGTGTGCGGGCCTGGAGCTGTTGGCTGGGGACCTGGCACAATGATGAAGAACCCTGAGACTAAGGTGCTAGCACTGATGGGTGATGACCTGGCAGAGAGGATGTATAACTCAGCGACTATGATGTTGGAGCTGATGGGCGATGACCAGGTGGAGCAAATGACCATCCCTCAGATGACGGTGCTGGTGCTGATGGGTGTTGACCCTGCTGATTTGAATATCCAGGCCAGTTAAACTACACAGGATCATGCTTGACAGCAGGCCGGAAAGAAGTTTCACATGCCACACGAGTCAGGCTGGTGCCAGGTGAAGCTACATCTGCATGTGATACCACAGTCTCAGTTCTAGCATGTTTGCGGTGGCGAATTACTGCCTCATCCTCAACATTTTCAGGCACCTGGAACTCAATGACAGCATGTCCATGTTCCACATGTGCTGTTGGGAACCCTCTAGGGTTTGGCAGTGAAGGCTTTGCCACACTGATCTGCTGGGGAAGCTCCACTCCTTGCAGCAAAGTGTCCCGGTCAGTTCTCTTTTGCCGGTCAAGCAGCCTGACAAAACAAATCCATTTTAGAATAAAACAATTGCACACAATTTATTTAATTACATTTTTTTTAAAGTAAATAAATAGATGATTTTCTCAGTACAATAAACTTGTAGTTCAGTACATATATATGTATATAAATATAGATATATATTCTGAATAATTATTCTAAATATTAATGCAGAAAATGACAATCACATACTAAGTTTTTTATTTTTGTTTTCACAAACATACAACGTTTGCCAATTTTCAAATAAAAATTCAGTTATAATAAAATAATATAAAGGTGCAATTGCAGTTACATCCTGTCATATTGATATACTTACACTTATACAACGTCTCGTACAGAGCCTCCTGAAATTTAAATGAAATCTCAAATCCCTCTGCATTAGCATTTTTGTACAGCCACAAACCTTTGTCCCATAAACAATCGTACTCAGTTGGACATGTAGTGAAATGTTGTTGTTGTTTTTTTTTCAATTACAACCGATTGTAGTGACTAAGACTACGTTTCGGCCAATGGCTGTTTTGTCCCGCCCCAATCCCCTGCTTCGGCCAATGACTGTTTTGTCCCGCCCCAACCCCCTGCTTCGGCCAGTGACTGTTTTTCCCCGGTCGGAACTGTTAGGTCTTGCCGTTCGGAATTGTTAGGACTTGTTAGGACCTAGGTTAGGAATTGTTTGAAATCTCGGCCACCTCGTCGTGCAGAAAATACACCCAAAGCACGCTAAGAAAATCATGGGTTTTTTTTAAATGTAGCTCTGCGGCATACTTACTTTACCAAATGGGCTTTAGAAAGGCCTTGTTCAGAACACCAAGATCCAAAGCCACAGTGCATTGCAAAGTTCATTGGTGCTCCATAGCCTTATGTTGGCGGAGCTCATGTGAACTAACAAGCATCTGTGTCCAACCAGCAGGGAAATACTGCCTAACGTTGTGAAAGCTGCAGACCCAGGGCTAGCTTATCACACCCCACTCTAGCACGGAATGAGGGAACAGGTAGGAAGCTTAATCGGTGCCTTGAAAAGGTTTGCTGGCAGCGGTGGGATTTGAACCCACGCCCCCGAAGAGACTGGAGCCTTAATCCAGCGCCTTAGACCGCTCGGCCACGCTACCTGCACCCCAACCCACGGCTAGATATTCACACCGCATTCTAGCACGGACCAAGCGGAACGCATAAGGCCTGCAACAAATGATGGTGTTGAGGTAAAGAGGAGGTCAGCGACGAGGATGGGATTCGAACCCACGCGTGCAGAGCACAATGGATTAGCAGTCCATCGCCTTAACCTCTCGGCCACCTCGTCGTGCCGAAAACAGACGCTAAGAAAATCATGTTTTTTTTTTTTTTTAAAACGTAGCTCTGCAAGCTTACTTACTTTATCAAATGGGCTTAAGAAGTGGGTCTTGTTCAGAACACCAAGATCCAAAGCCACTGCAAAGTTCACTGGTGCTTCATAACAAGCATCTGCGTCCAACCAGCAGGGAAATATGGCCTAACTTAGCGGAAGCTGCAGACCCAGGGCTAGCTTATCACACCCGACTCTAGCACGGATGGAGTGAAAGCGTGTGAATTTCTTGGGGTCCGGTAACACTCATCCCGAAGGCATGGCAGGACGGCTAAAGGAACCAATTGCCGAAACCCGGGATCGAACCAGGGACCTTTAGATCTTCAGTCTAACGCTCTCCCAACTGAGCTATTTCGGCATGCGGGCGTAAGCGTGTGAGTTTCTTGGGGTCCGGTAACTCTTTTTCCCAAGATTCATACGTCCAAGGCATGGCTGCCACAACCTTTGTAAAGCCTTTGTCTTGCCAAGACCCCACAATGCATTGCAAAGTTCATTGGTGCTCCATAGCCTTATGTTGCGAAAGCTGCAGACCCAGGGCTAGCTTATCACACCCCACTCTAGCATGGATTGAGGGAAGAGGTAAAAAGCTTAATCAGTGCCTTGAGACGTTTTGCTGGGAGTGTGCGGGCCTGGAGCTGTTGGCTGGGGACCTGGCACAATGATGAAGAACCCTGAGACTAAGGTGCTAGCACTGATGGGTGATGACCTGGCAGAGAGGATGTATAACTCAGCGACTGTGATGTTGGAGCTGATGGGCGATGACCAGGTGGAGCAAATGACCATCCCTCAGATGACGGTGCTGGTGCTGATGGGTGTTGACCCTGCTGATTTGAATATCCAGGCCAGTTAAACTACACAGGATCATGCTTGACAGCAGGCCGGAAAGAAGTTTCACATGCCACACGAGTCAGGCTGGTGCCAGGTGAAGCTACATCTGCATGTGATACCACAGTCTCAGTTCTAGCATGTTTGCGGTGGCGAATTACTGCCTCATCCTCAACATTTTCAGGCACCTGGAACTCAATGACAGCATGTCCATGTTCCACATGTGCTGTTGGGAACCCTCTAGGGTTTGGCAGTGAAGGCTTTGCCACACTGATCTGCTGGGGAAGCTCCACTCCTTGCAGCAAAGTGTCCCGGTCAGTTCTCTTTTGCCGGTCAAGCAGCCTGACAAAACAAATCCATTTTAGAATAAAACAATTGCACACAATTTATTTAATTACATTTTTTTTTAAAGTAAATAAATAGATGATTTTCTCAGTACAATAAACTTGTAGTTCAGTACATATATATGTATATAAATATAGATATATATTCTGAATAATTATTCTAAATATTAATGCAGAAAATGACAATCACATACTAAGTTTTTTATTTTTGTTTTCACAAACATACAACGTTTGCCAATTTTCAAATAAAAATTCAGTTATAATAAAATAATATAAAGGTGCAATTGCAGTTACATCCTGTCATATTGATATACTTACACTTATACAACGTCTCGTACAGAGCCTCCTGAAATTTAAATGAAATCTCAAATCCCTCTGCATTAGCATTTTTGTACAGCCACGAACCTTTGTCCCATAAACAATCGTACTCAGTAGGACATGTAGTGAAATGTTGTTGTTGTTTTTTTTTCAATTACAACCGATTGTAGTGACTAAGACTACGTTTCGGCCAATGGCTGTTTTGTCCCGCCCCAATCCCCTGCTTCGGCCAATGACTGTTTTGTCCCGCCCCAACCCCCTGCTTCGGCCAGTGACTGTTTTTCCCCGGTCGGAACTGTTAGGTCTTGCCGTTCGGAATTGTTAGGACTTGTTAGGACCTAGGTTAGGAATTGTTTGAAATCTCGGCCACCTCGTCGTGCAGAAAATACACCCAAAGCACGCTAAGAAAATCATGGGTTTTTTTTAAATGTAGCTCTGCGGCATACTTACTTTACCAAATGGGCTTTAGAAAGGCCTTGTTCAGAACACCAAGATCCAAAGCCACAGTGCATTGCAAAGTTCATTGGTGCTCCATAGCCTTATGTTGGCGGAGCTCATGTGAACTAACAAGCATCTGTGTCCAACCAGCAGGGAAATACTGCCTAACGTTGTGAAAGCTGCAGACCCAGGGCTAGCTTATCACACCCCACTCTAGCACGGAATGAGGGAACAGGTAGGAAGCTTAATCGGTGCCTTGAAAAGGTTTGCTGGCAGCGGTGGGATTTGAACCCACGCCCCCGAAGAGACTGGAGCCTTAATCCAGCGCCTTAGACCGCTCGGCCACGCTACCTGCACCCCAACCCACGGCTAGATATTCACACCGCATTCTAGCACGGACCAAGCGGAACGCATAAGGCCTGCAACAAATGATGGTGTTGAGGTAAAGAGGAGGTCAGCGACGAGGATGGGATTCGAACCCACGCGTGCAGAGCACAATGGATTAGCAGTCCATCGCCTTAACCTCTCGGCCACCTCGTCGTGCCGAAAACAGACGCTAAGAAAATCATGTTTTTTTTTTTTTTTAAAACGTAGCTCTGCAAGCTTACTTACTTTATCAAATGGGCTTAAGAAGTGGGTCTTGTTCAGAACACCAAGATCCAAAGCCACTGCAAAGTTCACTGGTGCTTCATAACAAGCATCTGCGTCCAACCAGCAGGGAAATATGGCCTAACTTAGCGGAAGCTGCAGACCCAGGGCTAGCTTATCACACCCGACTCTAGCACGGATGGAGTGAAAGCGTGTGAATTTCTTGGGGTCCGGTAACACTCATCCCGAAGGCATGGCAGGACGGCTAAAGGAACCAATTGCCGAAACCCGGGATCGAACCAGGGACCTTTAGATCTTCAGTCTAACGCTCTCCCAACTGAGCTATTTCGGCATGCGGGCGTAAGCGTGTGAGTTTCTTGGGGTCCGGTAACTCTTTTTCCCAAGATTCATACGTCCAAGGCATGGCTGCCACAACCTTTGTAAAGCCTTTGTCTTGCCAAGACCCCACAATGCATTGCAAAGTTCATTGGTGCTCCATAGCCTTATGTTGCGAAAGCTGCAGACCCAGGGCTAGCTTATCACACCCCACTCTAGCATGGATTGAGGGAAGAGGTAAAAAGCTTAATCAGTGCCTTGAGACGTTTTGCTGGGAGTGTGCGGGCCTGGAGCTGTTGGCTGGGGACCTGGCACAATGATGAAGAACCCTGAGACTAAGGTGCTAGCACTGATGGGTGATGACCTGGCAGAGAGGATGTATAACTCAGCGACTGTGATGTTGGAGCTGATGGGCGATGACCAGGTGGAGCAAATGACCATCCCTCAGATGACGGTGCTGGTGCTGATGGGTGTTGACCCTGCTGATTTGAATATCCAGGCCAGTTAAACTACACAGGATCATGCTTGACAGCAGGCCGGAAAGAAGTTTCACATGCCACACGAGTCAGGCTGGTGCCAGGTGAAGCTACATCTGCATGTGATACCACAGTCTCAGTTCTAGCATGTTTGCGTTGGCGAATTACTGCCTCATCCTCAACATTTTCAGGCACCTGGAACTCAATGACAGCATGTCCATGTTCCACATGTGCTGTTGGGAACCCTCTAGGGTTTGGCAGTGAAGGCTTTGCCACACTGATCTGCTGGGGAAGCTCCACTCCTTGCAGCAAAGTGTCCCGGTCAGTTCTCTTTTGCCGGTCAAGCAGCCTGACAAAACAAATCCATTTTAGAATAAAACAATTGCACACAATTTATTTAATTACATTTTTTTTTAAAGTAAATAAATAGATGATTTTCTCAGTACAATAAACTTGTAGTTCAGTACATATATATGTATATAAATATAGATATATATTCTGAATAATTATTCTAAATATTAATGCAGAAAATGACAATCACATACTAAGTTTTTTATTTTTGTTTTCACAAACATACAACGTTTGCCAATTTTCAAATAAAAATTCAGTTATAATAAAATAATATAAAGGTGCAATTGCAGTTACATCCTGTCATATTGATATACTTACACTTATACAACGTCTCGTACAGAGCCTCCTGAAATTTAAATGAAATCTCAAATCCCTCTGCATTAGCATTTTTGTACAGCCACGAACCTTTGTCCCATAAACAATCGTACTCAGTAGGACATGTAGTGAAATGTTGTTGTTGTTTTTTTTTCAATTACAACCGATTGTAGTGACTAAGACTACGTTTCGGCCAATGGCTGTTTTGTCCCGCCCCAATCCCCTGCTTCGGCCAATGACTGTTTTGTCCCGCCCCAACCCCCTGCTTCGGCCAGTGACTGTTTTTCCCCGGTCGGAACTGTTAGGTCTTGCCGTTCGGAATTGTTAGGACTTGTTAGGACCTAGGTTAGGAATTGTTTGAAATCTCGGCCACCTCGTCGTGCAGAAAATACACCCAAAGCACGCTAAGAAAATCATGGGTTTTTTTTAAATGTAGCTCTGCGGCATACTTACTTTACCAAATGGGCTTTAGAAAGGCCTTGTTCAGAACACCAAGATCCAAAGCCACAGTGCATTGCAAAGTTCATTGGTGCTCCATAGCCTTATGTTGGCGGAGCTCATGTGAACTAACAAGCATCTGTGTCCAACCAGCAGGGAAATACTGCCTAACGTTGTGAAAGCTGCAGACCCAGGGCTAGCTTATCACACCCCACTCTAGCACGGAATGAGGGAACAGGTAGGAAGCTTAATCGGTGCCTTGAAAAGGTTTGCTGGCAGCGGTGGGATTTGAACCCACGCCCCCGAAGAGACTGGAGCCTTAATCCAGCGCCTTAGACCGCTCGGCCACGCTACCTGCACCCCAACCCACGGCTAGATATTCACACCGCATTCTAGCACGGACCAAGCGGAACGCATAAGGCCTGCAACAAATGATGGTGTTGAGGTAAAGAGGAGGTCAGCGACGAGGATGGGATTCGAACCCACGCGTGCAGAGCACAATGGATTAGCAGTCCATCGCCTTAACCTCTCGGCCACCTCGTCGTGCCGAAAACAGACGCTAAGAAAATCATGTTTTTTTTTTTTTTTTAAAACGTAGCTCTGCAAGCTTACTTACTTTATCAAATGGGCTTAAGAAGTGGGTCTTGTTCAGAACACCAAGATCCAAAGCCACTGCAAAGTTCACTGGTGCTTCATAACAAGCATCTGCGTCCAACCAGCAGGGAAATATGGCCTAACTTAGCGGAAGCTGCAGACCCAGGGCTAGCTTATCACACCCGACTCTAGCACGGATGGAGTGAAAGCGTGTGAATTTCTTGGGGTCCGGTAACACTCATCCCGAAGGCATGGCAGGACGGCTAAAGGAACCAATTGCCGAAACCCGGGATCGAACCAGGGACCTTTAGATCTTCAGTCTAACGCTCTCCCAACTGAGCTATTTCGGCATGCGGGCGTAAGCGTGTGAGTTTCTTCGGGTCCGGTAACTCTTTTTCCCAAGATTCATACGTCCAAGGCATGGCTGCCACAACCTTTGTAAAGCCTTTGTCTTGCCAAGACCCCACAATGCATTGCAAAGTTCATTGGTGCTCCATAGCCTTATGTTGCGAAAGCTGCAGACCCAGGGCTAGCTTATCACACCCCACTCTAGCATGGATTGAGGGAAGAGGTAAAAAGCTTAATCAGTGCCTTGAGACGTTTTGCTGGGAGTGTGCGGGCCTGGAGCTGTTGGCTGGGGACCTGGCACAATGATGAAGAACCCTGAGACTAAGGTGCTAGCACTGATGGGTGATGACCTGGCAGAGAGGATGTATAACTCAGCGACTGTGATGTTGGAGCTGATGGGCGATGACCAGGTGGAGCAAATGACCATCCCTCAGATGACGGTGCTGGTGCTGATGGGTGTTGACCCTGCTGATTTGAATATCCAGGCCAGTTAAACTACACAGGATCATGCTTGACAGCAGGCCGGAAAGAAGTTTCACATGCCACACGAGTCAGGCTGGTGCCAGGTGAAGCTACATCTGCATGTGATACCACAGTCTCAGTTCTAGCATGTTTGCGGTGGCGAATTACTGCCTCATCCTCAACATTTTCAGGCACCTGGAACTCAATGACAGCATGTCCATGTTCCACATGTGCTGTTGGGAACCCTCTAGGGTTTGGCAGTGAAGGCTTTGCCACACTGATCTGCTGGGGAAGCTCCACTCCTTGCAGCAAAGTGTCCCGGTCAGTTCTCTTTTGCCGGTCAAGCAGCCTGACAAAACAAATCCATTTTAGAATAAAACAATTGCACACAATTTATTTAATTACATTTTTTTTTAAAGTAAATAAATAGATGATTTTCTCAGTACAATAAACTTGTAGTTCAGTACATATATATGTATATAAATATAGATATATATTCTGAATAATTATTCTAAATATTAATGCAGAAAATGACAATCACATACTAAGTTTTTTATTTTTGTTTTCACAAACATACAACGTTTGCCAATTTTCAAATAAAAATTCAGTTATAATAAAATAATATAAAGGTGCAATTGCAGTTACATCCTGTCATATTGATATACTTACACTTATACAACGTCTCGTACAGAGCCTCCTGAAATTTAAATGAAATCTCAAATCCCTCTGCATTAGCATTTTTGTACAGCCACGAACCTTTGTCCCATAAACAATCGTACTCAGTAGGACATGTAGTGAAATGTTGTTGTTGTTTTTTTTTCAATTACAACCGATTGTAGTGACTAAGACTACGTTTCGGCCAATGGCTGTTTTGTCCCGCCCCAATCCCCTGCTTCGGCCAATGACTGTTTTGTCCCGCCCCAACCCCCTGCTTCGGCCAGTGACTGTTTTTCCCCGGTCGGAACTGTTAGGTCTTGCCGTTCGGAATTGTTAGGACTTGTTAGGACCTAGGTTAGGAATTGTTTGAAATCTCGGCCACCTCGTCGTGCAGAAAATACACCCAAAGCACGCTAAGAAAATCATGGGTTTTTTTTAAATGTAGCTCTGCGGCATACTTACTTTACCAAATGGGCTTTAGAAAGGCCTTGTTCAGAACACCAAGATCCAAAGCCACAGTGCATTGCAAAGTTCATTGGTGCTCCATAGCCTTATGTTGGCGGAGCTCATGTGAACTAACAAGCATCTGTGTCCAACCAGCAGGGAAATACTGCCTAACGTTGTGAAAGCTGCAGACCCAGGGCTAGCTTATCACACCCCACTCTAGCACGGAATGAGGGAACAGGTAGGAAGCTTAATCGGTGCCTTGAAAAGGTTTGCTGGCAGCGGTGGGATTTGAACCCACGCCCCCGAAGAGACTGGAGCCTTAATCCAGCGCCTTAGACCGCTCGGCCACGCTACCTGCACCCCAACCCACGGCTAGATATTCACACCGCATTCTAGCACGGACCAAGCGGAACGCATAAGGCCTGCAACAAATGATGGTGTTGAGGTAAAGAGGAGGTCAGCGACGAGGATGGGATTCGAACCCACGCGTGCAGAGCACAATGGATTAGCAGTCCATCGCCTTAACCTCTCGGCCACCTCGTCGTGCCGAAAACAGACGCTAAGAAAATCATGTTTTTTTTTTTTTTTAAAACGTAGCTCTGCAAGCTTACTTACTTTATCAAATGGGCTTAAGAAGTGGGTCTTGTTCAGAACACCAAGATCCAAAGCCACTGCAAAGTTCACTGGTGCTTCATAACAAGCATCTGCGTCCAACCAGCAGGGAAATATGGCCTAACTTAGCGGAAGCTGCAGACCCAGGGCTAGCTTATCACACCCGACTCTAGCACGGATGGAGTGAAAGCGTGTGAATTTCTTGGGGTCCGGTAACACTCATCCCGAAGGCATGGCAGGACGGCTAAAGGAACCAATTGCCGAAACCCGGGATCGAACCAGGGACCTTTAGATCTTCAGTCTAACGCTCTCCCAACTGAGCTATTTCGGCATGCGGGCGTAAGCGTGTGAGTTTCTTGGGGTCCGGTAACTCTTTTTCCCAAGATTCATACGTCCAAGGCATGGCTGCCACAACCTTTGTAAAGCCTTTGTCTTGCCAAGACCCCACAATGCATTGCAAAGTTCATTGGTGCTCCATAGCCTTATGTTGCGAAAGCTGCAGACCCAGGGCTAGCTTATCACACCCCACTCTAGCATGGATTGAGGGAAGAGGTAAAAAGCTTAATCAGTGCCTTGAGACGTTTTGCTGGGAGTGTGCGGGCCTGGAGCTGTTGGCTGGGGACCTGGCACAATGATGAAGAACCCTGAGACTAAGGTGCTAGCACTGATGGGTGATGACCTGGCAGAGAGGATGTATAACTCAGCGACTGTGATGTTGGAGCTGATGGGCGATGACCAGGTGGAGCAAATGACCATCCCTCAGATGACGGTGCTGGTGCTGATGGGTGTTGACCCTGCTGATTTGAATATCCAGGCCAGTTAAACTACACAGGATCATGCTTGACAGCAGGCCGGAAAGAAGTTTCACATGCCACACGAGTCAGGCTGGTGCCAGGTGAAGCTACATCTGCATGTGATACCACAGTCTCAGTTCTAGCATGTTTGCGTTGGCGAATTACTGCCTCATCCTCAACATTTTCAGGCACCTGGAACTCAATGACAGCATGTCCATGTTCCACATGTGCTGTTGGGAACCCTCTAGGGTTTGGCAGTGAAGGCTTTGCCACACTGATCTGCTGGGGAAGCTCCACTCCTTGCAGCAAAGTGTCCCGGTCAGTTCTCTTTTGCCGGTCAAGCAGCCTGACAAAACAAATCCATTTTAGAATAAAACAATTGCACACAATTTATTTAATTACATTTTTTTTTAAAGTAAATAAATAGATGATTTTCTCAGTACAATAAACTTGTAGTTCAGTACATATATATGTATATAAATATAGATATATATTCTGAATAATTATTCTAAATATTAATGCAGAAAATGACAATCACATACTAAGTTTTTTATTTTTGTTTTCACAAACATACAACGTTTGCCAATTTTCAAATAAAAATTCAGTTATAATAAAATAATATAAAGGTGCAATTGCAGTTACATCCTGTCATATTGATATACTTACACTTATACAACGTCTCGTACAGAGCCTCCTGAAATTTAAATGAAATCTCAAATCCCTCTGCATTAGCATTTTTGTACAGCCACGAACCTTTGTCCCATAAACAATCGTACTCAGTAGGACATGTAGTGAAATGTTGTTGTTGTTTTTTTTTCAATTACAACCGATTGTAGTGACTAAGACTACGTTTCGGCCAATGGCTGTTTTGTCCCGCCCCAATCCCCTGCTTCGGCCAATGACTGTTTTGTCCCGCCCCAACCCCCTGCTTCGGCCAGTGACTGTTTTTCCCCGGTCGGAACTGTTAGGTCTTGCCGTTCGGAATTGTTAGGACTTGTTAGGACCTAGGTTAGGAATTGTTTGAAATCTCGGCCACCTCGTCGTGCAGAAAATACACCCAAAGCACGCTAAGAAAATCATGGGTTTTTTTTAAATGTAGCTCTGCGGCATACTTACTTTACCAAATGGGCTTTAGAAAGGCCTTGTTCAGAACACCAAGATCCAAAGCCACAGTGCATTGCAAAGTTCATTGGTGCTCCATAGCCTTATGTTGGCGGAGCTCATGTGAACTAACAAGCATCTGTGTCCAACCAGCAGGGAAATACTGCCTAACGTTGTGAAAGCTGCAGACCCAGGGCTAGCTTATCACACCCCACTCTAGCACGGAATGAGGGAACAGGAAGGAAGCTTAATCGGTGCCTTGAAAAGGTTTACTGGCAGCGGTGGGATTTGAACCCACGCCCCCGAAGAGACTGGAGCCTTAATCCAGCGCCTTAGACCGCTCGGCCACGCTACCTGCACCCCAACCCACGGCTAGATATTCACACCGCAT
Source organism: Tachysurus vachellii (assembly GCF_030014155.1). NCBI lineage: Eukaryota > Metazoa > Chordata > Actinopteri > Siluriformes > Bagridae > Tachysurus > Tachysurus vachellii. The sequence goes on from NC_083463.1 coordinate 3,585,159, forward strand.
TCTAGCACGGACCAAGCGGAACGCATAAGGCCTGCAACAAATGATGGTGTTGAGGTAAAGAGGAGGTCAGCGACGAGGATGGGATTCGAACCCACGCGTGCAGAGCACAATGGATTAGCAGTCCATCGCCTTAACCTCTCGGCCACCTCGTCGTGCCGAAAACAGACGCTAAGAAAATCATGTTTTTTTTTTTTTTTAAAACGTAGCTCTGCAAGCTTACTTACTTTATCAAATGGGCTTAAGAAGTGGGTCTTGTTCAGAACACCAAGATCCAAAGCCACTGCAAAGTTCACTGGTGCTTCATAACAAGCATCTGCGTCCAACCAGCAGGGAAATATGGCCTAACTTAGCGGAAGCTGCAGACCCAGGGCTAGCTTATCACACCCGACTCTAGCACGGATGGAGTGAAAGCGTGTGAATTTCTTGGGGTCCGGTAACACTCATCCCGAAGGCATGGCAGGACGGCTAAAGGAACCAATTGCCGAAACCCGGGATCGAACCAGGGACCTTTAGATCTTCAGTCTAACGCTCTCCCAACTGAGCTATTTCGGCATGCGGGCGTAAGCGTGTGAGTTTCTTGGGGTCCGGTAACTCTTTTTCCCAAGATTCATACGTCCAAGGCATGGCTGCCACAACCTTTGTAAAGCCTTTGTCTTGCCAAGACCCCACAATGCATTGCAAAGTTCATTGGTGCTCCATAGCCTTATGTTGCGAAAGCTGCAGACCCAGGGCTAGCTTATCACACCCCACTCTAGCATGGATTGAGGGAAGAGGTAAAAAGCTTAATCAGTGCCTTGAGACGTTTTGCTGGGAGTGTGCGGGCCTGGAGCTGTTGGCTGGGGACCTGGCACAATGATGAAGAACCCTGAGACTAAGGTGCTAGCACTGATGGGTGATGACCTGGCAGAGAGGATGTATAACTCAGCGACTGTGATGTTGGAGCTGATGGGCGATGACCAGGTGGAGCAAATGACCATCCCTCAGATGACGGTGCTGGTGCTGATGGGTGTTGACCCTGCTGATTTGAATATCCAGGCCAGTTAAACTACACAGGATCATGCTTGACAGCAGGCCGGAAAGAAGTTTCACATGCCACACGAGTCAGGCTGGTGCCAGGTGAAGCTACATCTGCATGTGATACCACAGTCTCAGTTCTAGCATGTTTGCGTTGGCGAATTACTGCCTCATCCTCAACATTTTCAGGCACCTGGAACTCAATGACAGCATGTCCATGTTCCACATGTGCTGTTGGGAACCCTCTAGGGTTTGGCAGTGAAGGCTTTGCCACACTGATCTGCTGGGGAAGCTCCACTCCTTGCAGCAAAGTGTCCCGGTCAGTTCTCTTTTGCCGGTCAAGCAGCCTGACAAAACAAATCCATTTTAGAATAAAACAATTGCACACAATTTATTTAATTACATTTTTTTTTAAAGTAAATAAATAGATGATTTTCTCAGTACAATAAACTTGTAGTTCAGTACATATATATGTATATAAATATAGATATATATTCTGAATAATTATTCTAAATATTAATGCAGAAAATGACAATCACATACTAAGTTTTTTATTTTTGTTTTCACAAACATACAACGTTTGCCAATTTTCAAATAAAAATTCAGTTATAATAAAATAATATAAAGGTGCAATTGCAGTTACATCCTGTCATATTGATATACTTACACTTATACAACGTCTCGTACAGAGCCTCCTGAAATTTAAATGAAATCTCAAATCCCTCTGCATTAGCATTTTTGTACAGCCACGAACCTTTGTCCCATAAACAATCGTACTCAGTAGGACATGTAGTGAAATGTTGTTGTTGTTTTTTTTTCAATTACAACCGATTGTAGTGACTAAGACTACGTTTCGGCCAATGGCTGTTTTGTCCCGCCCCAATCCCCTGCTTCGGCCAATGACTGTTTTGTCCCGCCCCAACCCCCTGCTTCGGCCAGTGACTGTTTTTCCCCGGTCGGAACTGTTAGGTCTTGCCGTTCGGAATTGTTAGGACTTGTTAGGACCTAGGTTAGGAATTGTTTGAAATCTCGGCCACCTCGTCGTGCAGAAAATACACCCAAAGCACGCTAAGAAAATCATGGGTTTTTTTTAAATGTAGCTCTGCGGCATACTTACTTTACCAAATGGGCTTTAGAAAGGCCTTGTTCAGAACACCAAGATCCAAAGCCACAGTGCATTGCAAAGTTCATTGGTGCTCCATAGCCTTATGTTGGCGGAGCTCATGTGAACTAACAAGCATCTGTGTCCAACCAGCAGGGAAATACTGCCTAACGTTGTGAAAGCTGCAGACCCAGGGCTAGCTTATCACACCCCACTCTAGCACGGAATGAGGGAACAGGAAGGAAGCTTAATCGGTGCCTTGAAAAGGTTTACTGGCAGCGGTGGGATTTGAACCCACGCCCCCGAAGAGACTGGAGCCTTAATCCAGCGCCTTAGACCGCTCGGCCACGCTACCTGCACCCCAACCCACGGCTAGATATTCACACCGCATTCTAGCACGGACCAAGCGGAACGCATAAGGCCTGCAACAAATGATGGTGTTGAGGTAAAGAGGAGGTCAGCGACGAGGATGGGATTCGAACCCACGCGTGCAGAGCACAATGGATTAGCAGTCCATCGCCTTAACCTCTCGGCCAGGGCCGGGGCGAAAGGGACTGCCTGGAGGGGGGAAAAAAAAGAAGGAAAAAGGGGGAAAAAGGGGGAAAAGAGGGAAAAAAGGAGGGTTTTTTACAGTGCAGGACAAGAAAAAAAACGTAAAAATAAAAAAAAAATAAAATAAAAAAAAACCGTCACGAACAGGATTCGAACCTGTGCGGTGAAACCCCATTGGATTGTGTTTTCTGCAATACTCACTCTTTCACTTTATTTTTCCAAAAGCAAGATAATATTCCAATACTCACTCTATTTCACTTTATTTTTCCAAAAGCAAGATAATATTGTTTTTTTTTACATAAATATTACATTTATTAATATTAAAGTCTTTGTAGACTTCCATAAAAGTGAAAGATCTGAATCAGAATCAGATTTATTGGCCAAGTGTGTTGACACGCACGAGGAATTTGGTTCCAGCAGTCTGTGACTCTCAAAGGTACAGACATAAATAACACTATACTATAAAAGAAAACAATGAAGACGAAGAGATACAATATAGACAGAATGAGTATAAATGTAATGAGTGTGTCTGTGTTTTGCCCTGTTTCTGTCTGCCTTGCTGTTAATTGTTTGCTCCGCCCACTCATTTGTTACCATGGACACTAATTGCACTCCATCTCTCCCTCAGGTGTGTTGTCTTAGTCACTGATTGTCTCTGCTTGGTGATTGGTTCCTGTTTGTTATATCTGTTCACTTCCCTGGTGTTGGTCATTGTTGGATGTTTGTGTCTATGTTCCCGCTTCCTGTTTGCTCAGTGTTTTGCCTGCCCGTCTGTTTGCCTATTTCTTGTTTTGGCTTAATAAAAGATTGAACTGCATTTGGATCCTCACTCGCCTTTGTCTCAATAATTATTGTAGTTATAATATAATTGTGATTAAATTAAAAAGTAATAATTGTTATTATTAATATATATTTTTTATTCAACTATTATTACTTTATTATTTATATTATAACTACAATAATTATATACTATCACAATGAATATAAAATGAATAAAATATTTAAATATGGATATGATAAGAATATCCCTTCCCGGTTTCGGGTTCTTGTGTCGTACAAGAGTAACAAAAAAGATTAACACATAATGCTTATTTCTCCAAACACACTTTATTCACTAATATACAAGCATGAATTTTAAACAATTTAGGTTTTAACTAATTAACAAAAGTTCTAATTAAAAATGTTCTATAGTGATAGTATATAATAATTATTGTAGTTATAATATAAATAAAGTAATAATAGTTGAATAAAAAAAATATAATAATTATTACTTTTTAATGTAATCACAATTATTATATTATAACTACAATAATTATTATATAAATACTATCACTATAGACCATTTAACTTATTACAAAGGTTATAACATAAAAATGTTAAAATAAATTGCTAGAAAAAAATAGACAATAAATAATAATAATAAAATAAATGTTCTTTGATTGAATTTACAAAGAGTCTTTCCACTGTTCAATGGTTTTCCCAGATGCTGGACAGTACCATTTACCCTTAGACTGAGTATGGCCAGTAAGTTTGGTCTTTGACTGACCACACAATTTACATTGATAGTGGTAGCCTTCTTTACACAGACGCTTTTTTGGTGGCTGCCCTCTTGCCACAAGCTCTTGGTCTTCAAGCTCTGCCTTTCGCAGTCTCCACGCGCATTGCTGGTTCTGGGACTGTGGGACTGGAGTTGATGGCTGAGGACTTGGCAAAAATGATGTGTAACCCAGAGACTGTGCTGTTGGGGCTGAGGTGGAGCAGATGACCATCCTTGAGATGAAGGACCTAGCGATGATGGGTGTTGACTCTGCTGATTTAAAAATCCATGCCAGTTAATCCACATAGGATTTACACCAGGCCACAATTCACGTGCCACATGAGCTAGGCTGGTGCCAGGTGCAGCTACATCCGTATGTGATACCTCAGTCCTTGCATGTTTGCGGTGACGAATTACTGCCTCACCCTCAAAATTTGCAGGCTCCTGGAACTCAATTACAGTATGTCCATGTTCCATGGGTGCAGTTGGGAGCCCTCTAGGGTTTGGCAGTGAAATCTTTGCCACACTTATCTGCTTGGGAAGCTCCACTCCTTGTAGCAAAGTGTCCCGGTCAGTTCTTTTTTGCCGGTCAAGCAGCCTGACAAAACAAATCCATTATAGAATAAAACAATTGCACGCAATTTTTTTTAATTCCAATATATGATAAACATATCTTTTAAATATATATGATTTCTCAGTACAATAAACTTATAGTTCAGTACACACACACACACATATAAATATCCTATCTGTATAATCCTATCTGTATAATACACATATATTTACAATAAAGTGCTTAAGATGCTACGGATTCGCCAGGCTCCACACTCACTCTCCCGCAACGCTCCGCCTGAATACTAATCACCGTCACCTGTTCACAATCACCTGCTCACAGTATATAAGGACTGACACATTCATTCCTTCCCCGTCCGGTCTCGTTAATACATGCATCTCTTATGAGTGTATTGTTACTACCTGCCTGACTCTACTAACCCTTTGTGCATTTATTCGTCAACATCGTCTTCTGTCATCTGTCAAGTTAAGGATTGTCTCGTCTGTATTCTGTGACTGTCAGTCATGTCTGTGTTTGGAGTTACGTTTCTCATCATCATCCTCTTTATCCCTGCTATTGTTCATACTATCTACCTGGTATCACAGTTACGCGTTATAATAAACACATCTGATTGTTACTCCGTTGTCCTCTCCATCTGTCTCCCATAACACAATAAAGTATATATTACATATTTATTTATTTTTATTATTGAAGTGAATATAGAAAAGAGAAATCCAACTCACCAAGAAGAAACTGTTGTGTTGTTTATTGTTACTAACACCAAGTTGGTCTGGGCCAGCAGTTCCCTGCAGTCTTCAAGGAGCTGCTTGATGTGACTGTATGTCTTTACAATTGCCTGGGGAATGGGAAAGGTTTTTCCTTTGCTGTCTTTTGGCCTATTTCTGGGTTCCCTGTATTCCTTCAAAAGCTTGAGGGCAACACATTCAGAAATCCTATTTTTATCAGGTCTCTGAGCAGCTTGGCCATGAGTCATAAACAGTCTATGGACAAACAGTATAATGTATAATCAGTAGTTTATCACTACAATCATTTCAATAACAGCATCACCTTAATATACTTACAATTACTTCAGAAAATATGATTCAAATAATACCATTTTCATTAACAAATGTACAATGTTATATTGAAATATTTACACTTATACATTGTCTTGTATGGAGCCTGGCAAATTTTAAAAGGAACCGCAAATCCCTCACCATTTTGATTCCTTGCATACAAACTAATTAATGTCTGTTGGGGTGGAAGTATGCTATGAGGAGTGGTAACTCAGTGGTTAAGAACTTGGAGGGTTTTCAATTCAAACCCCAGGAACAACAAGCTACCACTGCAGGTAACATAGAGAAAGTAAACTAACAAACAAGATAATTGCAATTGCTATTTCGACATGACATTTTACAATTCCAAACAGATTTTAAAAACTGTTGGAAAAATACTCTACAGCTTGTATGTAAATGACAAAATGTGTTACTAAAAGTCAACTCACCTCTCAGCTGCTTGCTGACCAGGGGCCGAGCCACTACGCTTTCGTGAAGCTCTCCATGGACCTGGCAAGGTCTTTTTTTTGCATTTAAGTGAATACCTGCAGGGGGTTTGGTCAATGTCATGCAGGCAGTTATACAACCTCAGGATCTCTGCTGTTTCCTTTGTAGATAAAGCAGTGATGGTGCGGTTGAGGCTGACAAGGTACCCTGCCAAGTTATCCACTGCGTCCCATCCAGGAACACCCCTTGAATCACAACAACTATCCTGAAAATTAGAAACAAAAAAACACAAAAAAATTCTAAATAATAAAAGTAATTTCGGTTAATGGTCTGTGATAAATTATTGTTCACATTTCACAATTTACAGATGATCAATCTTTGGTAATTTTACCGGAGCTGATGCATCGGGCACACCAGAGTAAATATCCTCACTGTCACTGTCAGTAAGTTGAGGGCCACTGCTTCCAAGACTGGTTTCCTAAATTATTCATTTGAACATTGGAGACAGGAATAAACTTACAAGCCATGATGAACAAAATATTACCTGTTGATTCATTATGCAACAACTTATTCAGAGGAATTGTGAATTAACTTTTCTTTGATAAATTTACAACAGATGATCAAAAATTGTCAATTACCTGGAATGAGGAGTCAGTCATGTTAGGGCTACAGGCAGTGTGCGAAGAGTCCATGCTGATGTCAGTTACATCACAGACTGTGACATCCAAACACTCATCCTCCTGAACTTCAGCTTGCACCTCTGGCAGAGTTATACCTATTTCAGCATGCTGTAGTGGAGCCAGCAGATCCCCTCTGTCTGACTGTGCCAGCAAGTACTCCACAGCAATACGCTCTCCTGCCGTAAAAAAATCATAAATCGTTTAGAACATAGAGACATAGATAAAGATGACATAACTAACCTAGCGCATTTGTTTAAATGTGTTGTTAATTATTATTTAAATGTGTTGTAAATCTATTGTTAATTATTTGGCATTTAAATCAACTATTTTCAAATTTGTAGGAAAAAAGTAAAATCACACATACCGTATGTGATATATTTTTAATGTATCTCAGTACGATCTGTGGTAATTTTGTGACATCTTTTTTTGTCTTTTTTGTCTATGACCTTATTTTATGACTACTATATCCTTTGCTTAAGATCAAGGAATTATTTGTTTCGACTCAATAAACAATGTGCTGAGCACAGACACTCAGTTGAGCACAGACTGTAACGACCGGAAACAGAGCGGACCCAAACGCAGGATAGCATAAATCAAAATAGGGTTTAATAACTGAAAACATGAAACAGGACGCAGACTAGACAGGACAAATCACAGTAGATGCCGCGCTGCACGAAGCAACGCGGCACAATTAAATACAAGACGACAATGACACAATAAGTATCAGGTGTGATGACAGGGAGGAGCAGACGAAGGCGGGGCAGACACGTGACGAGAAACATAAACAGATGCACGTGGCCAGAGTCCGGGCAGAGTCCTTACACAGACACTCAGTCGTTAGCCCATCATTGATGTCCATTGTTGGTGCCTTTTGACACCCATAGACAACACCTTCTACTACACATACAGTAGATAATAACAAAGACGATCTTTGGGTGTGAATACTCCCTGTCTGTCTCAGTAAACTCTGAAAAAAGCATTGCTACTTGAGCCACGATTCTATGTGGTACTTTTGTCATTATTTTTTCCTGATATCAGCTTGGAACTAGTCACAGACAGTGTAAACCGCAATTTTATTATCAAGCAAGTAGTTATAGAAATTAATGGTAAATGAGAATTCAGACTACAGCATCCAAAAACACTAATATATCTTACCAGTGGGTTTCCCAGGGGGTATGAATTCTGGCAGGAGGGCACACCCGAGGACTCTGCTGCTGAAACCATTCATTTGAGACATCAAACGTACATCATAGATTTTACTTTGTGACGTGCCACTCATGTCCAGAGCTTGATATGCTCGGTTGATGTTCCATCTAGATACACCCTCAAGCATGTACATCTGTGTGTGCAGAGCATTGCATCGCCACCCTAAAAGACAAAATGTTTCAAATTATTAAAATACTAATTGCATTTAGTAAATAACAAAAGTTTAGGAAAACAGGAAATCTTCAATGAGACAAATGCATATTGTTTTGAGAATAAGAATTCAACAGCATCATGTAATAATAAATGATTTATGCAAAAGATTTATTTATAAAACATGATAGTTTACCTGGAATAAAATTACACTGGTGGTGATGGAAGCTCTCCAGAGAAGAGGATCCTCTGCCACACCTCAGAACATCCAAGGCCTTGTCGCCCTTCTGTAACCCAGTGCTCAGTTTTGTGTAAAGCTGTACACCAGGTGGATCTTGGATGCATGGCAAGTGCTTTTGCTGTACCTCCCACACATGTGCCATGCTCTCTGGATTTATGAGACGCAAGCCTGTGGTGTCTGTCAGTTCCCACATTGAGTCCAGCAATCCTTGTATCATTGACCGCGTTTCTTCAACCCCACGAGTCCTCCTCCTGCAGTGTTTGGCCAGCTCACTGGAGGTGATGCTCGACAGAATTTGGGCTTCAGATGGAATATGGCCACCACATTTTTTTAAAAGCTCTGCCTTCTTTGCCTCTTTAAGCTGATGGATGTCATCCTTGTCCCACTCAAAAATGCAGCTGGACAACTTGGAGCAAAATGTGCCAAACAGTGGATGGTGCTCTGTTGTAAGACCTAAAGTGAAACGCCTCATGAAGTGAAAAATATCAAGTCTTACTTTGAATTTCCATGGTCGAAACCAGATGAGAACTGGGGTTACACCTGTACCAATGAGAAACAATGAGTGAATTTATGAAACTAAGCAATTAATTTATCACAATTTTAAAAAAAATTGTCACACACCTGTTTCATTGCAGCAATCTCTGTCAACATAAATCACTTCTGGCTCTGGCTCCCCAGCATCCATGTAGCGCTTGACTATACCTTGACACAGTTCATCTAGGCCAGCTCCCTCACTAGTGGTCAGGACACAATTCAAAACTTGGCCAAACTCGTTTCCAATATTGGTCATCCATGTAGCTGTGTCTGCAATGCCACCAGCAAGTTTTTTGGTAATCTATATGAGCACAAATAACACAAACATCCATCAGGTATAAATAATATTTGTAATGTATACATACACACACATGTATGTATATATATGTAGAGGTAATGACACCCTTCAGCTCATCCAGATGACCAAGGATCTCATTTGCATGAATGGTTTCAAACCACTATATATATATATATATATATATATATATATATATATATATATATATATATATATATATATATATATATATATACGTATATATATATATCTGTGTGTGTTTGTGTATGCGTATATGAGTGTGTATTTACCTTCTTTGTTGAATCAAGCTTCAGGATTCTACCATATGTAGAGGTAATGACACCCTTCAGCTCATCCAGATGACCAAGGATCTCATTTGCATGAATGGTTTCAAACCACTGTGCCAGGGGTAGGGGACAAAAAGGTGGTGGCCGCTGATAAACTGCTTCAGACTGGATAAGGGCACATCGCTTTTTGTAAAGTTCACAGTCTGACAGGTATTCTACAGTTCGTCTTGCCCACTCCTCACTGTGAATTTCTTGTAGGGACTGCTGCAAGTAACTTGAGCTGTTTCCGGCAGACCTTGACTTCAACAAAGTCACACACTTTCTATCAAGGGCAAGCTGAGTGGTGAGGACAGCCGGGAATTTGTTTCTGTGGGAAGGATCTAGTTGTTTAAGCATCTCCATACTCCAAGGGCAAATGGGAATCCTACACTTGCTACAGCGAGGGTAGTCTGCTCCAATGAGATAATACCTGGAGTCAATATCAATGACTTCCCTCACTTTTGTGTAAACTCCAGAATGATGCATTTTCATATTGCACTCATTACATTTTAGAGGGATGCCCCACATCCGCATTGGTGCCCACAGAAACATTCGCTGCCTGAAATAGCTACCTGGATCAGGAGGTGAAGTTGTAGGCTTGCAAGGGCTTGGTGGATAAAACCAATTCTGTGAAAATTGCTGCTTTAGCTGTCCTGTGCTGTCATAAAGACACTGTGCTATCCACTTCTGATCTGCTGGTTTAATAACTCTACAGAATTGCTTGGGGAGAAAACTCACCCAATTCACTTCTGGAGGCTTCAGGTTCATGTCTGTTGAGGATGATGTGTGGGGAGCACTTTGTAAAGTTTCTTGTCGCTCTTGGGTGAAACTGGCCTTTTGAATGCCAGCAGCAACCGATGTATGTTCTTGAGCAGCTACAGGATAATTTTCAAATGACTCTCTGAGTGAAGCTGTAGGTGGCACCACAGTTGCCCTGCCTTGTTCTGCAACACTGGTGAAAAGGTGGTCATTTTCAGTGTGCTGAAGCAGTCCAACTGCACCCCAGACTTTTGTGCCACACTGGTCACAACTCTCTTCAGTATGGTAGTCTAAGAGATGGCCAGAGAAATAGTCCGCCTCAATGCTTTTGCTGCACAAAGCACAACTGACTATATGTGCACTTGCCTGAGAGTTGGTTTGAGATGCTGGCTGAGCTGTTGTGATGGTTTGAGCGGCTGATATTGGGCGAGCTGTTGTGCTGGTATGAGCGGCTGATGTTGGGCGAGCTGTTGTGCTGGTATGAGCGGCTGATGTTGGGCGAGCTGTTGTGCTGGTTTGAGCGGCTGATGTTGGGCAAGCTGTTGTGCTGGTATGAGGGGCTGATGCTGGCCGTGCTGTTGTGCTGGTATGAGGGGCTGATGCTGGCCGAGCTGTTGTGCTGGTATGAGGGGCTGGGCGAGCTGTTGTGCTGGTTTGAGAGGCTGTTTGATTTAGCTGACTCCTGGTCTGCTCTGCTGACTGGAAAAAGTTGTTTTAGCCATGGGTTGCAGTGAATTTTCAAGAAAAATAATTTATTCAATTGATAATATACATAATGTTTATTTTGATACAAAGTATAAAATATTGGAAGAAATATAATAATATTCATAATGCCAATAGCCACCAGTGCAGGTAAAATAATCATGTTTATCATTACCTACCTTGTGGTAACCACATTTGCAAATTATACTTTTCCCAAAGATGTTGTGACTTGTTGTCTTGTTGTGTAATGGACAGTTACTGATAGAATGCAACACATCCTTCCACCTCTTCACCCCTGGCTTCTTGCCTGTTGTGAAGTGGTACTTCCCTTGGGCATACTTGCACATGATGTCATGCCAATAAGCATCTGGTTTACCAGTCTTAGTCATGTCTGCAAATATCAAGCAACAGGATACATTTCAGACAAATTGGGCTCTTTTTAAGGTTTGTTTAGTTTGGCAACCTAGCTATATAGAATAAAAGATGAATGCCCCCAACATGACGAATGAACACAGTAAGTCTAAGGACAATAAAAAACGTACAAGGGGTAAAAACTTACATAAACATAATCAATTATGTGTTATATCATTATTATAACACATAAACAGTCACACAAACAATTGTAATCAGTAGTACATATGGTGTAATGCTTTTTTTCCAGTTACAGCCGAGTATTTCCTCCATTTTTGGGTTCATCAGGGGAAAAAAGGGCGCAAAATAACAGCAAAGATTTCACACTGTATATTATTTATTATTGATATAATCAATGCATCGTATAAAAAAATTATGTATAAGTTAAAGCAGTAAATCGTGCACGAAAGCATTGCAAACATATCTATATAAATGGTCGTCGCGACTTTTTTCCAGTTACAGCCGAGTATTTCCTCCATTTTTGGGTTCATCAGGGGAAAAAAGGGCGCAAAATAACAGCAAAGATTTCACACTGTATATTATTTATTATTGATATAATCAATGCATCATATAAAAAAATTATGTATAAGTTAAAGCAGTAAATCGTGCACGAAAGCATTGCAAACATATCTATATAAATGGTCGTCGCGACTTTTTTCCAGTTACAGCCGAGTATTTCCTCCATTTTTGGGTTCATCAGGGGAAAAAAGGGCGCAAAATAACAGCAAAGATTTCACACTGTATATTATTTATTATTGATATAATCAATGCATCATATAAAAAAATTATGTATAAGTTAAAGCAGTAAATCGTGCACGAAAGCATTGCAAACATATCTATATAAATGGTCGTCGCAACTTTTTTCCAGTTACAGCCGAGTATTTCCTCCATTTTTGGGTTCATCAGGGGAAAAAAGGGCGCAAAATAACAGCAAAGATTTCACACTGTATATTATTTATTATTGATATAATCAATGCATCGTATAAAAAAATTATGTATAAGTTAAAGCAGTAAATCGTGCACGAAAGCATTGCAAACATATCTATATAAATGGTCGTCGCGACTTTTTTCCAGTTACAGCCGAGTATTTCCTCCATTTTTGGGTTCATCAGGGGAAAAAAGGGCGCAAAATAACAGCAAAGATTTCACACTGTATATTATTTATTATTGATATAATCAATGCATCATATAAAAAAATTATGTATAAGTTAAAGCAGTAAATCGTGCACGAAAGCATTGCAAACATATCTATATAAATGGTCGTCGCGACTTTTTTCCAGTTACAGCCGAGTATTTCCTCCATTTTTGGGTTCATCAGGGGAAAAAAGGGCGCAAAATAACAGCAAAGATTTCACACTGTATATTATTTATTATTGATATAATCAATGCATCATATAAAAAAATTATGTATAAGTTAAAGCAGTAAATCGTGCACGAAAGCATTGCAAACATATCTATATAAATGGTCGTCGCGACCAAAACAGCTTACGTATCTAATATAAATGTGAGTATTATCAAAGTTAGCCAAATCAACGACCGAACTCACCTGCACGTTGCCGAAAGGTCAAAAACTTGAATCTTGACTTGAAAAAGGGGAATCTTGACTTGTAAAAGGGGAATCTTGACTTGAAAAAGCAGGAGTAATACTTGTGACTATATATTACAAGAGTAAATATATATATATCAGGATCGTGAACTGATGAATTGATTTTGTCCCGCCCCAACCCCCTGTTCAGCCAATGACTGTTTTGTCCCGCCCCCAACCCTCTGCTTCGGCCAATGACTGTTTTGTCCCGCCCCATATCCCCTTCGGCCAATGAATGTTTTGTTCCGCCCCCAGGCCCGCTGCTTCAGCCAATGACAGTTTTGCCCCGTTCGGAATTGTTAGGACTTGGCGTTAGGAAGTGTTAGGACCTGTTAGGACCTATGTTCGGAATCGTTTGAAGTGTGTTAGGACCTGGTTAGGACCTGGTTAGGACCTGATTTGTAGTCCATCCACCGCAGGCTGCGGCCACCTCGTCGTGCCGAAAACAGACGCTAAGAAAATCATGTTTTTTTTTTTTTTTTAAAACGTAGCTCTGCAAGCTTACTTACTTTATCAAATGGGCTTAAGAAGTGGGTCTTGTTCAGAACACCAAGATCCAAAGCCACTGCAAAGTTCACTGGTGCTTCATAACAAGCATCTGCGTCCAACCAGCAGGGAAATATGGCCTAACTTAGCGGAAGCTGCAGACCCAGGGCTAGCTTATCACACCCGACTCTAGCACGGATGGAGTGAAAGCGTGTGAATTTCTTGGGGTCCGGTAACACTCATCCCGAAGGCATGGCAGGACGGCTAAAGGAACCAATTGCCGAAACCCGGGATCGAACCAGGGACCTTTAGATCTTCAGTCTAACGCTCTCCCAACTGAGCTATTTCGGCATGCGGGCGTAAGCGTGTGAGTTTCTTGGGGTCCGGTAACTCTTTTTCCCAAGATTCATACGTCCAAGGCATGGCTGCCACAACCTTTGTAAAGCCTTTGTCTTGCCAAGACCCCACAATGCATTGCAAAGTTCATTGGTGCTCCATAGCCTTATGTTGCGAAAGCTGCAGACCCAGGGCTAGCTTATCACACCCCACTCTAGCATGGATTGAGGGAAGAGGTAAAAAGCTTAATCAGTGCCTTGAGACGTTTTGCTGGGAGTGTGCGGGCCTGGAGCTGTTGGCTGGGGACCTGGCACAATGATGAAGAACCCTGAGACTAAGGTGCTAGCACTGATGGGTGATGACCTGGCAGAGAGGATGTATAACTCAGCGACTGTGATGTTGGAGCTGATGGGCGATGACCAGGTGGAGCAAATGACCATCCCTCAGATGACGGTGCTGGTGCTGATGGGTGTTGACCCTGCTGATTTGAATATCCAGGCCAGTTAAACTACACAGGATCATGCTTGACAGCAGGCCGGAAAGAAGTTTCACATGCCACACGAGTCAGGCTGGTGCCAGGTGAAGCTACATCTGCATGTGATACCACAGTCTCAGTTCTAGCATGTTTGCGGTGGCGAATTACTGCCTCATCCTCAACATTTTCAGGCACCTGGAACTCAATGACAGCATGTCCATGTTCCACATGTGCTGTTGGGAACCCTCTAGGGTTTGGCAGTGAAGGCTTTGCCACACTGATCTGCTGGGGAAGCTCCACTCCTTGCAGCAAAGTGTCCCGGTCAGTTCTCTTTTGCCGGTCAAGCAGCCTGACAAAACAAATCCATTTTAGAATAAAACAATTGCACACAATTTATTTAATTACATTTTTTTTTAAAGTAAATAAATAGATGATTTTCTCAGTACAATAAACTTGTAGTTCAGTACATATATATGTATATAAATATAGATATATATTCTGAATAATTATTCTAAATATTAATGCAGAAAATGACAATCACATACTAAGTTTTTTATTTTTGTTTTCACAAACATACAACGTTTGCCAATTTTCAAATAAAAATTCAGTTATAATAAAATAATATAAAGGTGCAATTGCAGTTACATCCTGTCATATTGATATACTTACACTTATACAACGTCTCGTACAGAGCCTCCTGAAATTTAAATGAAATCTCAAATCCCTCTGCATTAGCATTTTTGTACAGCCACGAACCTTTGTCCCATAAACAATCGTACTCAGTAGGACATGTAGTGAAATGTTGTTGTTGTTTTTTTTTCAATTACAACCGATTGTAGTGACTAAGACTACGTTTCGGCCAATGGCTGTTTTGTCCCGCCCCAATCCCCTGCTTCGGCCAATGACTGTTTTGTCCCGCCCCAACCCCCTGCTTCGGCCAGTGACTGTTTTTCCCCGGTCGGAACTGTTAGGTCTTGCCGTTCGGAATTGTTAGGACTTGTTAGGACCTAGGTTAGGAATTGTTTGAAATCTCGGCCACCTCGTCGTGCAGAAAATACACCCAAAGCACGCTAAGAAAATCATGGGTTTTTTTTAAATGTAGCTCTGCGGCATACTTACTTTACCAAATGGGCTTTAGAAAGGCCTTGTTCAGAACACCAAGATCCAAAGCCACAGTGCATTGCAAAGTTCATTGGTGCTCCATAGCCTTATGTTGGCGGAGCTCATGTGAACTAACAAGCATCTGTGTCCAACCAGCAGGGAAATACTGCCTAACGTTGTGAAAGCTGCAGACCCAGGGCTAGCTTATCACACCCCACTCTAGCACGGAATGAGGGAACAGGTAGGAAGCTTAATCGGTGCCTTGAAAAGGTTTGCTGGCAGCGGTGGGATTTGAACCCACGCCCCCGAAGAGACTGGAGCCTTAATCCAGCGCCTTAGACCGCTCGGCCACGCTACCTGCACCCCAACCCACGGCTAGATATTCACACCGCATTCTAGCACGGACCAAGCGGAACGCATAAGGCCTGCAACAAATGATGGTGTTGAGGTAAAGAGGAGGTCAGCGACGAGGATGGGATTCGAACCCACGCGTGCAGAGCACAATGGATTAGCAGTCCATCGCCTTAACCTCTCGGCCACCTCGTCGTGCCGAAAACAGACGCTAAGAAAATCATGTTTTTTTTTTTTTTTAAAACGTAGCTCTGCAAGCTTACTTACTTTATCAAATGGGCTTAAGAAGTGGGTCTTGTTCAGAACACCAAGATCCAAAGCCACTGCAAAGTTCACTGGTGCTTCATAACAAGCATCTGCGTCCAACCAGCAGGGAAATATGGCCTAACTTAGCGGAAGCTGCAGACCCAGGGCTAGCTTATCACACCCGACTCTAGCACGGATGGAGTGAAAGCGTGTGAATTTCTTGGGGTCCGGTAACACTCATCCCGAAGGCATGGCAGGACGGCTAAAGGAACCAATTGCCGAAACCCGGGATCGAACCAGGGACCTTTAGATCTTCAGTCTAACGCTCTCCCAACTGAGCTATTTCGGCATGCGGGCGTAAGCGTGTGAGTTTCTTGGGGTCCGGTAACTCTTTTTCCCAAGATTCATACGTCCAAGGCATGGCTGCCACAACCTTTGTAAAGCCTTTGTCTTGCCAAGACCCCACAATGCATTGCAAAGTTCATTGGTGCTCCATAGCCTTATGTTGCGAAAGCTGCAGACCCAGGGCTAGCTTATCACACCCCACTCTAGCATGGATTGAGGGAAGAGGTAAAAAGCTTAATCAGTGCCTTGAGACGTTTTGCTGGGAGTGTGCGGGCCTGGAGCTGTTGGCTGGGGACCTGGCACAATGATGAAGAACCCTGAGACTAAGGTGCTAGCACTGATGGGTGATGACCTGGCAGAGAGGATGTATAACTCAGCGACTGTGATGTTGGAGCTGATGGGCGATGACCAGGTGGAGCAAATGACCATCCCTCAGATGACGGTGCTGGTGCTGATGGGTGTTGACCCTGCTGATTTGAATATCCAGGCCAGTTAAACTACACAGGATCATGCTTGACAGCAGGCCGGAAAGAAGTTTCACATGCCACACGAGTCAGGCTGGTGCCAGGTGAAGCTACATCTGCATGTGATACCACAGTCTCAGTTCTAGCATGTTTGCGGTGGCGAATTACTGCCTCATCCTCAACATTTTCAGGCACCTGGAACTCAATGACAGCATGTCCATGTTCCACATGTGCTGTTGGGAACCCTCTAGGGTTTGGCAGTGAAGGCTTTGCCACACTGATCTGCTGGGGAAGCTCCACTCCTTGCAGCAAAGTGTCCCGGTCAGTTCTCTTTTGCCGGTCAAGCAGCCTGACAAAACAAATCCATTTTAGAATAAAACAATTGCACACAATTTATTTAATTACATTTTTTTTTAAAGTAAATAAATAGATGATTTTCTCAGTACAATAAACTTGTAGTTCAGTACATATATATGTATATAAATATAGATATATATTCTGAATAATTATTCTAAATATTAATGCAGAAAATGACAATCACATACTAAGTTTTTTATTTTTGTTTTCACAAACATACAACGTTTGCCAATTTTCAAATAAAAATTCAGTTATAATAAAATAATATAAAGGTGCAATTGCAGTTACATCCTGTCATATTGATATACTTACACTTATACAACGTCTCGTACAGAGCCTCCTGAAATTTAAATGAAATCTCAAATCCCTCTGCATTAGCATTTTTGTACAGCCACGAACCTTTGTCCCATAAACAATCGTACTCAGTAGGACATGTAGTGAAATGTTGTTGTTGTTTTTTTTTCAATTACAACCGATTGTAGTGACTAAGACTACGTTTCGGCCAATGGCTGTTTTGTCCCGCCCCAATCCCCTGCTTCGGCCAATGACTGTTTTGTCCCGCCCCAACCCCCTGCTTCGGCCAGTGACTGTTTTTCCCCGGTCGGAACTGTTAGGTCTTGCCGTTCGGAATTGTTAGGACTTGTTAGGACCTAGGTTAGGAATTGTTTGAAATCTCGGCCACCTCGTCGTGCAGAAAATACACCCAAAGCACGCTAAGAAAATCATGGGTTTTTTTTAAATGTAGCTCTGCGGCATACTTACTTTACCAAATGGGCTTTAGAAAGGCCTTGTTCAGAACACCAAGATCCAAAGCCACAGTGCATTGCAAAGTTCATTGGTGCTCCATAGCCTTATGTTGGCGGAGCTCATGTGAACTAACAAGCATCTGTGTCCAACCAGCAGGGAAATACTGCCTAACGTTGTGAAAGCTGCAGACCCAGGGCTAGCTTATCACACCCCACTCTAGCACGGAATGAGGGAACAGGTAGGAAGCTTAATCGGTGCCTTGAAAAGGTTTGCTGGCAGCGGTGGGATTTGAACCCACGCCCCCGAAGAGACTGGAGCCTTAATCCAGCGCCTTAGACCGCTCGGCCACGCTACCTGCACCCCAACCCACGGCTAGATATTCACACCGCATTCTAGCACGGACCAAGCGGAACGCATAAGGCCTGCAACAAATGATGGTGTTGAGGTAAAGAGGAGGTCAGCGACGAGGATGGGATTCGAACCCACGCGTGCAGAGCACAATGGATTAGCAGTCCATCGCCTTAACCTCTCGGCCACCTCGTCGTGCCGAAAACAGACGCTAAGAAAATCATGTTTTTTTTTTTTTTTAAAACGTAGCTCTGCAAGCTTACTTACTTTATCAAATGGGCTTAAGAAGTGGGTCTTGTTCAGAACACCAAGATCCAAAGCCACTGCAAAGTTCACTGGTGCTTCATAACAAGCATCTGCGTCCAACCAGCAGGGAAATATGGCCTAACTTAGCGGAAGCTGCAGACCCAGGGCTAGCTTATCACACCCGACTCTAGCACGGATGGAGTGAAAGCGTGTGAATTTCTTGGGGTCCGGTAACACTCATCCCGAAGGCATGGCAGGACGGCTAAAGGAACCAATTGCCGAAACCCGGGATCGAACCAGGGACCTTTAGATCTTCAGTCTAACGCTCTCCCAACTGAGCTATTTCGGCATGCGGGCGTAAGCGTGTGAGTTTCTTGGGGTCCGGTAACTCTTTTTCCCAAGATTCATACGTCCAAGGCATGGCTGCCACAACCTTTGTAAAGCCTTTGTCTTGCCAAGACCCCACAATGCATTGCAAAGTTCATTGGTGCTCCATAGCCTTATGTTGCGAAAGCTGCAGACCCAGGGCTAGCTTATCACACCCCACTCTAGCATGGATTGAGGGAAGAGGTAAAAAGCTTAATCAGTGCCTTGAGACGTTTTGCTGGGAGTGTGCGGGCCTGGAGCTGTTGGCTGGGGACCTGGCACAATGATGAAGAACCCTGAGACTAAGGTGCTAGCACTGATGGGTGATGACCTGGCAGAGAGGATGTATAACTCAGCGACTGTGATGTTGGAGCTGATGGGCGATGACCAGGTGGAGCAAATGACCATCCCTCAGATGACGGTGCTGGTGCTGATGGGTGTTGACCCTGCTGATTTGAATATCCAGGCCAGTTAAACTACACAGGATCATGCTTGACAGCAGGCCGGAAAGAAGTTTCACATGCCACACGAGTCAGGCTGGTGCCAGGTGAAGCTACATCTGCATGTGATACCACAGTCTCAGTTCTAGCATGTTTGCGGTGGCGAATTACTGCCTCATCCTCAACATTTTCAGGCACCTGGAACTCAATGACAGCATGTCCATGTTCCACATGTGCTGTTGGGAACCCTCTAGGGTTTGGCAGTGAAGGCTTTGCCACACTGATCTGCTGGGGAAGCTCCACTCCTTGCAGCAAAGTGTCCCGGTCAGTTCTCTTTTGCCGGTCAAGCAGCCTGACAAAACAAATCCATTTTAGAATAAAACAATTGCACACAATTTATTTAATTACATTTTTTTTTAAAGTAAATAAATAGATGATTTTCTCAGTACAATAAACTTGTAGTTCAGTACATATATATGTATATAAATATAGATATATATTCTGAATAATTATTCTAAATATTAATGCAGAAAATGACAATCACATACTAAGTTTTTTATTTTTGTTTTCACAAACATACAACGTTTGCCAATTTTCAAATAAAAATTCAGTTATAATAAAATAATATAAAGGTGCAATTGCAGTTACATCCTGTCATATTGATATACTTACACTTATACAACGTCTCGTACAGAGCCTCCTGAAATTTAAATGAAATCTCAAATCCCTCTGCATTAGCATTTTTGTACAGCCACGAACCTTTGTCCCATAAACAATCGTACTCAGTAGGACATGTAGTGAAATGTTGTTGTTGTTTTTTTTTCAATTACAACCGATTGTAGTGACTAAGACTACGTTTCGGCCAATGGCTGTTTTGTCCCGCCCCAATCCCCTGCTTCGGCCAATGACTGTTTTGTCCCGCCCCAACCCCCTGCTTCGGCCAGTGACTGTTTTTCCCCGGTCGGAACTGTTAGGTCTTGCCGTTCGGAATTGTTAGGACTTGTTAGGACCTAGGTTAGGAATTGTTTGAAATCTCGGCCACCTCGTCGTGCAGAAAATACACCCAAAGCACGCTAAGAAAATCATGGGTTTTTTTTAAATGTAGCTCTGCGGCATACTTACTTTACCAAATGGGCTTTAGAAAGGCCTTGTTCAGAACACCAAGATCCAAAGCCACAGTGCATTGCAAAGTTCATTGGTGCTCCATAGCCTTATGTTGGCGGAGCTCATGTGAACTAACAAGCATCTGTGTCCAACCAGCAGGGAAATACTGCCTAACGTTGTGAAAGCTGCAGACCCAGGGCTAGCTTATCACACCCCACTCTAGCACGGAATGAGGGAACAGGTAGGAAGCTTAATCGGTGCCTTGAAAAGGTTTGCTGGCAGCGGTGGGATTTGAACCCACGCCCCCGAAGAGACTGGAGCCTTAATCCAGCGCCTTAGACCGCTCGGCCACGCTACCTGCACCCCAACCCACGGCTAGATATTCACACCGCATTCTAGCACGGACCAAGCGGAACGCATAAGGCCTGCAACAAATGATGGTGTTGAGGTAAAGAGGAGGTCAGCGACGAGGATGGGATTCGAACCCACGCGTGCAGAGCACAATGGATTAGCAGTCCATCGCCTTAACCTCTCGGCCACCTCGTCGTGCCGAAAACAGACGCTAAGAAAATCATGTTTTTTTTTTTTTTTAAAACGTAGCTCTGCAAGCTTACTTACTTTATCAAATGGGCTTAAGAAGTGGGTCTTGTTCAGAACACCAAGATCCAAAGCCACTGCAAAGTTCACTGGTGCTTCATAACAAGCATCTGCGTCCAACCAGCAGGGAAATATGGCCTAACTTAGCGGAAGCTGCAGACCCAGGGCTAGCTTATCACACCCGACTCTAGCACGGATGGAGTGAAAGCGTGTGAATTTCTTGGGGTCCGGTAACACTCATCCCGAAGGCATGGCAGGACGGCTAAAGGAACCAATTGCCGAAACCCGGGATCGAACCAGGGACCTTTAGATCTTCAGTCTAACGCTCTCCCAACTGAGCTATTTCGGCATGCGGGCGTAAGCGTGTGAGTTTCTTGGGGTCCGGTAACTCTTTTTCCCAAGATTCATACGTCCAAGGCATGGCTGCCACAACCTTTGTAAAGCCTTTGTCTTGCCAAGACCCCACAATGCATTGCAAAGTTCATTGGTGCTCCATAGCCTTATGTTGCGAAAGCTGCAGACCCAGGGCTAGCTTATCACACCCCACTCTAGCATGGATTGAGGGAAGAGGTAAAAAGCTTAATCAGTGCCTTGAGACGTTTTGCTGGGAGTGTGCGGGCCTGGAGCTGTTGGCTGGGGACCTGGCACAATGATGAAGAACCCTGAGACTAAGGTGCTAGCACTGATGGGTGATGACCTGGCAGAGAGGATGTATAACTCAGCGACTGTGATGTTGGAGCTGATGGGCGATGACCAGGTGGAGCAAATGACCATCCCTCAGATGACGGTGCTGGTGCTGATGGGTGTTGACCCTGCTGATTTGAATATCCAGGCCAGTTAAACTACACAGGATCATGCTTGACAGCAGGCCGGAAAGAAGTTTCACATGCCACACGAGTCAGGCTGGTGCCAGGTGAAGCTACATCTGCATGTGATACCACAGTCTCAGTTCTAGCATGTTTGCGGTGGCGAATTACTGCCTCATCCTCAACATTTTCAGGCACCTGGAACTCAATGACAGCATGTCCATGTTCCACATGTGCTGTTGGGAACCCTCTAGGGTTTGGCAGTGAAGGCTTTGCCACACTGATCTGCTGGGGAAGCTCCACTCCTTGCAGCAAAGTGTCCCGGTCAGTTCTCTTTTGCCGGTCAAGCAGCCTGACAAAACAAATCCATTTTAGAATAAAACAATTGCACACAATTTATTTAATTACATTTTTTTTTAAAGTAAATAAATAGATGATTTTCTCAGTACAATAAACTTGTAGTTCAGTACATATATATGTATATAAATATAGATATATATTCTGAATAATTATTCTAAATATTAATGCAGAAAATGACAATCACATACTAAGTTTTTTATTTTTGTTTTCACAAACATACAACGTTTGCCAATTTTCAAATAAAAATTCAGTTATAATAAAATAATATAAAGGTGCAATTGCAGTTACATCCTGTCATATTGATATACTTACACTTATACAACGTCTCGTACAGAGCCTCCTGAAATTTAAATGAAATCTCAAATCCCTCTGCATTAGCATTTTTGTACAGCCACGAACCTTTGTCCCATAAACAATCGTACTCAGTAGGACATGTAGTGAAATGTTGTTGTTGTTTTTTTTTCAATTACAACCGATTGTAGTGACTAAGACTACGTTTCGGCCAATGGCTGTTTTGTCCCGCCCCAATCCCCTGCTTCGGCCAATGACTGTTTTGTCCCGCCCCAACCCCCTGCTTCGGCCAGTGACTGTTTTTCCCCGGTCGGAACTGTTAGGTCTTGCCGTTCGGAATTGTTAGGACTTGTTAGGACCTAGGTTAGGAATTGTTTGAAATCTCGGCCACCTCGTCGTGCAGAAAATACACCCAAAGCACGCTAAGAAAATCATGGGTTTTTTTTAAATGTAGCTCTGCGGCATACTTACTTTACCAAATGGGCTTTAGAAAGGCCTTGTTCAGAACACCAAGATCCAAAGCCACAGTGCATTGCAAAGTTCATTGGTGCTCCATAGCCTTATGTTGGCGGAGCTCATGTGAACTAACAAGCATCTGTGTCCAACCAGCAGGGAAATACTGCCTAACGTTGTGAAAGCTGCAGACCCAGGGCTAGCTTATCACACCCCACTCTAGCACGGAATGAGGGAACAGGTAGGAAGCTTAATCGGTGCCTTGAAAAGGTTTGCTGGCAGCGGTGGGATTTGAACCCACGCCCCCGAAGAGACTGGAGCCTTAATCCAGCGCCTTAGACCGCTCGGCCACGCTACCTGCACCCCAACCCACGGCTAGATATTCACACCGCATTCTAGCACGGACCAAGCGGAACGCATAAGGCCTGCAACAAATGATGGTGTTGAGGTAAAGAGGAGGTCAGCGACGAGGATGGGATTCGAACCCACGCGTGCAGAGCACAATGGATTAGCAGTCCATCGCCTTAACCTCTCGGCCACCTCGTCGTGCCGAAAACAGACGCTAAGAAAATCATGTTTTTTTTTTTTTTTAAAACGTAGCTCTGCAAGCTTACTTACTTTATCAAATGGGCTTAAGAAGTGGGTCTTGTTCAGAACACCAAGATCCAAAGCCACTGCAAAGTTCACTGGTGCTTCATAACAAGCATCTGCGTCCAACCAGCAGGGAAATATGGCCTAACTTAGCGGAAGCTGCAGACCCAGGGCTAGCTTATCACACCCGACTCTAGCACGGATGGAGTGAAAGCGTGTGAATTTCTTGGGGTCCGGTAACACTCATCCCGAAGGCATGGCAGGACGGCTAAAGGAACCAATTGCCGAAACCCGGGATCGAACCAGGGACCTTTAGATCTTCAGTCTAACGCTCTCCCAACTGAGCTATTTCGGCATGCGGGCGTAAGCGTGTGAGTTTCTTGGGGTCCGGTAACTCTTTTTCCCAAGATTCATACGTCCAAGGCATGGCTGCCACAACCTTTGTAAAGCCTTTGTCTTGCCAAGACCCCACAATGCATTGCAAAGTTCATTGGTGCTCCATAGCCTTATGTTGCGAAAGCTGCAGACCCAGGGCTAGCTTATCACACCCCACTCTAGCATGGATTGAGGGAAGAGGTAAAAAGCTTAATCAGTGCCTTGAGACGTTTTGCTGGGAGTGTGCGGGCCTGGAGCTGTTGGCTGGGGACCTGGCACAATGATGAAGAACCCTGAGACTAAGGTGCTAGCACTGATGGGTGATGACCTGGCAGAGAGGATGTATAACTCAGCGACTGTGATGTTGGAGCTGATGGGCGATGACCAGGTGGAGCAAATGACCATCCCTCAGATGACGGTGCTGGTGCTGATGGGTGTTGACCCTGCTGATTTGAATATCCAGGCCAGTTAAACTACACAGGATCATGCTTGACAGCAGGCCGGAAAGAAGTTTCACATGCCACACGAGTCAGGCTGGTGCCAGGTGAAGCTACATCTGCATGTGATACCACAGTCTCAGTTCTAGCATGTTTGCGTTGGCGAATTACTGCCTCATCCTCAACATTTTCAGGCACCTGGAACTCAATGACAGCATGTCCATGTTCCACATGTGCTGTTGGGAACCCTCTAGGGTTTGGCAGTGAAGGCTTTGCCACACTGATCTGCTGGGGAAGCTCCACTCCTTGCAGCAAAGTGTCCCGGTCAGTTCTCTTTTGCCGGTCAAGCAGCCTGACAAAACAAATCCATTTTAGAATAAAACAATTGCACACAATTTATTTAATTACATTTTTTTTTAAAGTAAATAAATAGATGATTTTCTCAGTACAATAAACTTGTAGTTCAGTACATATATATGTATATAAATATAGATATATATTCTGAATAATTATTCTAAATATTAATGCAGAAAATGACAATCACATACTAAGTTTTTTATTTTTGTTTTCACAAACATACAACGTTTGCCAATTTTCAAATAAAAATTCAGTTATAATAAAATAATATAAAGGTGCAATTGCAGTTACATCCTGTCATATTGATATACTTACACTTATACAACGTCTCGTACAGAGCCTCCTGAAATTTAAATGAAATCTCAAATCCCTCTGCATTAGCATTTTTGTACAGCCACGAACCTTTGTCCCATAAACAATCGTACTCAGTAGGACATGTAGTGAAATGTTGTTGTTGTTTTTTTTTCAATTACAACCGATTGTAGTGACTAAGACTACGTTTCGGCCAATGGCTGTTTTGTCCCGCCCCAATCCCCTGCTTCGGCCAATGACTGTTTTGTCCCGCCCCAACCCCCTGCTTCGGCCAGTGACTGTTTTTCCCCGGTCGGAACTGTTAGGTCTTGCCGTTCGGAATTGTTAGGACTTGTTAGGACCTAGGTTAGGAATTGTTTGAAATCTCGGCCACCTCGTCGTGCAGAAAATACACCCAAAGCACGCTAAGAAAATCATGGGTTTTTTTTAAATGTAGCTCTGCGGCATACTTACTTTACCAAATGGGCTTTAGAAAGGCCTTGTTCAGAACACCAAGATCCAAAGCCACAGTGCATTGCAAAGTTCATTGGTGCTCCATAGCCTTATGTTGGCGGAGCTCATGTGAACTAACAAGCATCTGTGTCCAACCAGCAGGGAAATACTGCCTAACGTTGTGAAAGCTGCAGACCCAGGGCTAGCTTATCACACCCCACTCTAGCACGGAATGAGGGAACAGGTAGGAAGCTTAATCGGTGCCTTGAAAAGGTTTGCTGGCAGCGGTGGGATTTGAACCCACGCCCCCGAAGAGACTGGAGCCTTAATCCAGCGCCTTAGACCGCTCGGCCACGCTACCTGCACCCCAACCCACGGCTAGATATTCACACCGCATTCTAGCACGGACCAAGCGGAACGCATAAGGCCTGCAACAAATGATGGTGTTGAGGTAAAGAGGAGGTCAGCGACGAGGATGGGATTCGAACCCACGCGTGCAGAGCACAATGGATTAGCAGTCCATCGCCTTAACCTCTCGGCCACCTCGTCGTGCCGAAAACAGACGCTAAGAAAATCATGTTTTTTTTTTTTTTAAAACGTAGCTCTGCAAGCTTACTTACTTTATCAAATGGGCTTAAGAAGTGGGTCTTGTTCAGAACACCAAGATCCAAAGCCACTGCAAAGTTCACTGGTGCTTCATAACAAGCATCTGCGTCCAACCAGCAGGGAAATATGGCCTAACTTAGCGGAAGCTGCAGACCCAGGGCTAGCTTATCACACCCGACTCTAGCACGGATGGAGTGAAAGCGTGTGAATTTCTTGGGGTCCGGTAACACTCATCCCGAAGGCATGGCAGGACGGCTAAAGGAACCAATTGCCGAAACCCGGGATCGAACCAGGGACCTTTAGATCTTCAGTCTAACGCTCTCCCAACTGAGCTATTTCGGCATGCGGGCGTAAGCGTGTGAGTTTCTTGGGGTCCGGTAACTCTTTTTCCCAAGATTCATACGTCCAAGGCATGGCTGCCACAACCTTTGTAAAGCCTTTGTCTTGCCAAGACCCCACAATGCATTGCAAAGTTCATTGGTGCTCCATAGCCTTATGTTGCGAAAGCTGCAGACCCAGGGCTAGCTTATCACACCCCACTCTAGCATGGATTGAGGGAACAGGTAAAAAGCTTAATCAGTGCCTTGAGACGTTTTGCTGGGAGTGTGCGGGCCTGGAGCTGTTGGCTGGGGACCTGGCACAATGATGAAGAACCCTGAGACTAAGGTGCTAGCACTGATGGGTGATGACCTGGCAGAGAGGATGTATAACTCAGCGACTGTGATGTTGGAGCTGATGGGCGATGACCAGGTGGAGCAAATGACCATCCCTCAGATGACGGTGCTGGTGCTGATGGGTGTTGACCCTGCTGATTTGAATATCCAGGCCAGTTAAACTACACAGGATCATGCTTGACAGCAGGCCGGAAAGAAGTTTCACATGCCACACGAGTCAGGCTGGTGCCAGGTGAAGCTACATCTGCATGTGATACCACAGTCTCAGTTCTAGCATGTTTGCGTTGGCGAATTACTGCCTCATCCTCAACATTTTCAGGCACCTGGAACTCAATGACAGCATGTCCATGTTCCACATGTGCTGTTGGGAACCCTCTAGGGTTTGGCAGTGAAGGCTTTGCCACACTGATCTGCTGGGGAAGCTCCACTCCTTGCAGCAAAGTGTCCCGGTCAGTTCTCTTTTGCCGGTCAAGCAGCCTGACAAAACAAATCCATTTTAGAATAAAACAATTGCACACAATTTATTTAATTACATTTTTTTTTAAAGTAAATAAATAGATGATTTTCTCAGTACAATAAACTTGTAGTTCAGTACATATATATGTATATAAATATAGATATATATTCTGAATAATTATTCTAAATATTAATGCAGAAAATGACAATCACATACTAAGTTTTTTATTTTTGTTTTCACAAACATACAACGTTTGCCAATTTTCAAATAAAAATTCAGTTATAATAAAATAATATAAAGGTGCAATTGCAGTTACATCCTGTCATATTGATATACTTACACTTATACAACGTCTCGTACAGAGCCTCCTGAAATTTAAATGAAATCTCAAATCCCTCTGCATTAGCATTTTTGTACAGCCACGAACCTTTGTCCCATAAACAATCGTACTCAGTAGGACATGTAGTGAAATGTTGTTGTTGTTTTTTTTTCAATTACAACCGATTGTAGTGACTAAGACTACGTTTCGGCCAATGGCTGTTTTGTCCCGCCCCAATCCCCTGCTTCGGCCAATGACTGTTTTGTCCCGCCCCAACCCCCTGCTTCGGCCAGTGACTGTTTTTCCCCGGTCGGAACTGTTAGGTCTTGCCGTTCGGAATTGTTAGGACTTGTTAGGACCTAGGTTAGGAATTGTTTGAAATCTCGGCCACCTCGTCGTGCAGAAAATACACCCAAAGCACGCTAAGAAAATCATGGGTTTTTTTTAAATGTAGCTCTGCGGCATACTTACTTTACCAAATGGGCTTTAGAAAGGCCTTGTTCAGAACACCAAGATCCAAAGCCACAGTGCATTGCAAAGTTCATTGGTGCTCCATAGCCTTATGTTGGCGGAGCTCATGTGAACTAACAAGCATCTGTGTCCAACCAGCAGGGAAATACTGCCTAACGTTGTGAAAGCTGCAGACCCAGGGCTAGCTTATCACACCCCACTCTAGCACGGAATGAGGGAACAGGTAGGAAGCTTAATCGGTGCCTTGAAAAGGTTTGCTGGCAGCGGTGGGATTTGAACCCACGCCCCCGAAGAGACTGGAGCCTTAATCCAGCGCCTTAGACCGCTCGGCCACGCTACCTGCACCCCAACCCACGGCTAGATATTCACACCGCATTCTAGCACGGACCAAGCGGAACGCATAAGGCCTGCAACAAATGATGGTGTTGAGGTAAAGAGGAGGTCAGCGACGAGGATGGGATTCGAACCCACGCGTGCAGAGCACAATGGATTAGCAGTCCATCGCCTTAACCTCTCGGCCACCTCGTCGTGCCGAAAACAGACGCTAAGAAAATCATGTTTTTTTTTTTTTTAAAACGTAGCTCTGCAAGCTTACTTACTTTATCAAATGGGCTTAAGAAGTGGGTCTTGTTCAGAACACCAAGATCCAAAGCCACTGCAAAGTTCACTGGTGCTTCATAACAAGCATCTGCGTCCAACCAGCAGGGAAATATGGCCTAACTTAGCGGAAGCTGCAGACCCAGGGCTAGCTTATCACACCCGACTCTAGCACGGATGGAGTGAAAGCGTGTGAATTTCTTGGGGTCCGGTAACACTCATCCCGAAGGCATGGCAGGACGGCTAAAGGAACCAATTGCCGAAACCCGGGATCGAACCAGGGACCTTTAGATCTTCAGTCTAACGCTCTCCCAACTGAGCTATTTCAGCATGCGGGCATAAGCGTGTGAGTTTCTTGGGGTCCGGTAACTCTTTTTCCCAAGATTCATACGTCCAAGGCATGGCTGCCACAACCTTTGTAAAGCCTTTGTCTTGCCAAGACCCCACAATGCATTGCAAAGTTCATTGGTGCTCCATAGCCTTATGTTGCGAAAGCTGCAGACCCAGGGCTAGCTTATCACACCCCACTCTAGCATGGATTGAGGGAAGAGGTAAAAAGCTTAATCAGTGCCTTGAGACGTTTTGCTGGGAGTGTGCGGGCCTGGAGCTGTTGGCTGGGGACCTGGCACAATGATGAAGAACCCTGAGACTAAGGTGCTAGCACTGATGGGTGATGACCTGGCAGAGAGGATGTATAACTCAGCGACTGTGATGTTGGAGCTGATGGGCGATGACCAGGTGGAGCAAATGACCATCCCTCAGATGACGGTGCTGGTGCTGATGGGTGTTGACCCTGCTGATTTGAATATCCAGGCCAGTTAAACTACACAGGATCATGCTTGACAGCAGGCCGGAAAGAAGTTTCACATGCCACACGAGTCAGGCTGGTGCCAGGTGAAGCTACATCTGCATGTGATACCACAGTCTCAGTTCTAGCATGTTTGCGTTGGCGAATTACTTCCTCATCCTCAACATTTTCAGGCACCTGGAACTCAATGACAGCATGTCCATGTTCCACATGTGCTGTTGGGAACCCTCTAGGGTTTGGCAGTGAAGGCTTTGCCACACTGATCTGCTGGGGAAGCTCCACTCCTTGCAGCAAAGTGTCCCGGTCAGTTCTCTTTTGCCGGTCAAGCAGCCTGACAAAACAAATCCATTTTAGAATAAAACAATTGCACACAATTTATTTAATTACTTTTTTTTTAAAGTAAATAAATAGATGATTTTCTCAGTACAATAAACTTGTAGTTCAGTACATATATATGTATATAAATATAGATATATATTCTGAATAATTATTCTAAATATTAATGCAGAAAATGACAATCACATACTAAGTTTTTTATTTTTGTTTTCACAAACATACAACGTTTGCCAATTTTCAAATAAAAATTCAGTTATAATAAAATAATATAAAGGTGCAATTGCAGTTACATCCTGTCATATTGATATACTTACACTTATACAACGTCTCGTACAGAGCCTCCTGAAATTTAAATGAAATCTCAAATCCCTCTGCATTAGCATTTTTGTACAGCCACGAACCTTTGTCCCATAAACAATCGTACTCAGTAGGACATGTAGTGAAATGTTGTTGTTGTTTTTTTTTCAATTACAACCGATTGTAGTGACTAAGACTACGTTTCGGCCAATGGCTGTTTTGTCCCGCCCCAATCCCCTGCTTCGGCCAATGACTGTTTTGTCCCGCCCCAACCCCCTGCTTCGGCCAGTGACTGTTTTTCCCCGGTCGGAACTGTTAGGTCTTGCCGTTCGGAATTGTTAGGACTTGTTAGGACCTAGGTTAGGAATTGTTTGAAATCTCGGCCACCTCGTCGTGCAGAAAATACACCCAAAGCACGCTAAGAAAATCATGGGTTTTTTTTAAATGTAGCTCTGCGGCATACTTACTTTACCAAATGGGCTTTAGAAAGGCCTTGTTCAGAACACCAAGATCCAAAGCCACAGTGCATTGCAAAGTTCATTGGTGCTCCATAGCCTTATGTTGGCGGAGCTCATGTGAACTAACAAGCATCTGTGTCCAACCAGCAGGGAAATACTGCCTAACGTTGTGAAAGCTGCAGACCCAGGGCTAGCTTATCACACCCCACTCTAGCACGGAATGAGGGAACAGGTAGGAAGCTTAATCGGTGCCTTGAAAAGGTTTGTTGGCAGCGGTGGGATTTGAACCCACGCCCCCGAAGAGACTGGAGCCTTAATCCAGCGCCTTAGACCGCTCGGCCATGCTACCTGCACCCCAACCCACGGCTAGATATTCACACCGCATTCTAGCACGGACCAAGCGGAACGCATAAGGCCTGCAACAAATGATGGTGTTGAGGTAAAGAGGAGGTCAGCGACGAGGATGGGATTCGAACCCACGCGTGCAGAGCACAAAAGATTAGCAGTCCATCGCCTTAACCTCTCGGCCACCTCGTCGTGCCGAAAACAGACGCTAAGAAAATCATGTTTTTTTTTTTTTTAAAACGTAGCTCTGCAAGCTTACTTACTTTATCAAATGGGCTTAAGAAGTGGGTCTTGTTCAGAACACCAAGATCCAAAGCCACTGCAAAGTTCACTGGTGCTTCATAACAAGCATCTGCGTCCAACCAGCAGGGAAATATGGCCTAACTTAGCGGAAGCTGCAGACCCAGGGCTAGCTTATCACACCCGACTCTAGCACGGATGGAGTGAAAGCGTGTGAATTTCTTGGGGTCCGGTAACACTCATCCCGAAGGCATGGCAGGACGGCTAAAGGAACCAATTGCCGAAACCCGGGATCGAACCAGGGACCTTTAGATCTTCAGTCTAACGCTCTCCCAACTGAGCTATTTCGGCATGCGGGCGTAAGCGTGTGAGTTTCTTGGGGTCCGGTAACTCTTTTTCCCAAGATTCATACGTCCAAGGCATGGCTGCCACAACCTTTGTAAAGCCTTTGTCTTGCCAAGACCCCACAATGCATTGCAAAGTTCATTGGTGCTCCATAGCCTTATGTTGCGAAAGCTGCAGACCCAGGGCTAGCTTATCACACCCCACTCTAGCATGGATTGAGGGAAGAGGTAAAAAGCTTAATCAGTGCCTTGAGACGTTTTGCTGGGAGTGTGCGGGCCTGGAGCTGTTGGCTGGGGACCTGGCACAATGATGAAGAACCCTGAGACTAAGGTGCTAGCACTGATGGGTGATGACCTGGCAGAGAGGATGTATAACTCAGCGACTGTGATGTTGGAGCTGATGGGCGATGACCAGGTGGAGCAAATGACCATCCCTCAGATGACGGTGCTGGTGCTGATGGGTGTTGACCCTGCTGATTTGAATATCCAGGCCAGTTAAACTACACAGGATCATGCTTGACAGCAGGCCGGAAAGAAGTTTCACATGCCACACGAGTCAGGCTGGTGCCAGGTGAAGCTACATCTGCATGTGATACCACAGTCTCAGTTCTAGCATGTTTGCGGTGGCGAATTACTGCCTCATCCTCAACATTTTCAGGCACCTGGAACTCAATGACAGCATGTCCATGTTCCACATGTGCTGTTGGGAACCCTCTAGGGTTTGGCAGTGAAGGCTTTGCCACACTGATCTGCTGGGGAAGCTCCACTCCTTGCAGCAAAGTGTCCCGGTCAGTTCTCTTTTGCCGGTCAAGCAGCCTGACAAAACAAATCCATTTTAGAATAAAACAATTGCACACAATTTATTTAATTACATTTTTTTTTAAAGTAAATAAATAGATGATTTTCTCAGTACAATAAACTTGTAGTTCAGTACATATATATGTATATAAATATAGATATATATTCTGAATAATTATTCTAAATATTAATGCAGAAAATGACAATCACATACTAAGTTTTTTATTTTTGTTTTCACAAACATACAACGTTTGCCAATTTTCAAATAAAAATTCAGTTATAATAAAATAATATAAAGGTGCAATTGCAGTTACATCCTGTCATATTGATATACTTACACTTATACAACGTCTCGTACAGAGCCTCCTGAAATTTAAATGAAATCTCAAATCCCTCTGCATTAGCATTTTTGTACAGCCACGAACCTTTGTCCCATAAACAATCGTACTCAGTAGGACATGTAGTGAAATGTTGTTGTTGTTTTTTTTTCAATTACAACCGATTGTAGTGACTAAGACTACGTTTCGGCCAATGGCTGTTTTGTCCCGCCCCAATCCCCTGCTTCGGCCAATGACTGTTTTGTCCCGCCCCAACCCCCTGCTTCGGCCAGTGACTGTTTTTCCCCGGTCGGAACTGTTAGGTCTTGCCGTTCGGAATTGTTAGGACTTGTTAGGACCTAGGTTAGGAATTGTTTGAAATCTCGGCCACCTCGTCGTGCAGAAAATACACCCAAAGCACGCTAAGAAAATCATGGGTTTTTTTTAAATGTAGCTCTGCGGCATACTTACTTTACCAAATGGGCTTTAGAAAGGCCTTGTTCAGAACACCAAGATCCAAAGCCACAGTGCATTGCAAAGTTCATTGGTGCTCCATAGCCTTATGTTGGCGGAGCTCATGTGAACTAACAAGCATCTGTGTCCAACCAGCAGGGAAATACTGCCTAACGTTGTGAAAGCTGCAGACCCAGGGCTAGCTTATCACACCCCACTCTAGCACGGAATGAGGGAACAGGTAGGAAGCTTAATCGGTGCCTTGAAAAGGTTTGCTGGCAGCGGTGGGATTTGAACCCACGCCCCCGAAGAGACTGGAGCCTTAATCCAGCACCTTAGACCGCTCGGCCACGCTACCTGCACCCCAACCCACGGCTAGATATTCACACCGCATTCTAGCACGGACCAAGCGGAACGCATAAGGCCTGCAACAAATGATGGTGTTGAGGTAAAGAGGAGGTCAGCGACGAGGATGGGATTCGAACCCACGCGTGCAGAGCACAATAGATTAGCAGTCCATCGCCTTAACCTCTCGGCCACCTCGTCGTGCCGAAAACAGACGCTAAGAAAATCATGTTTTTTTTTTTTTTAAAACGTAGCTCTGCAAGCTTACTTACTTTATCAAATGGGCTTAAGAAGTGGGTCTTGTTCAGAACACCAAGATCCAAAGCCACTGCAAAGTTCACTGGTGCTTCATAACAAGCATCTGCGTCCAACCAGCAGGGAAATATGGCCTAACTTAGCGGAAGCTGCAGACCCAGGGCTAGCTTATCACACCCGACTCTAGCACGGATGGAGTGAAAGCGTGTGAATTTCTTGGGGTCCGGTAACACTCATCCCGAAGGCATGGCAGGACGGCTAAAGGAACCAATTGCCGAAACCCGGGATCGAACCAGGGACCTTTAGATCTTCAGTCTAACGCTCTCCCAACTGAGCTATTTCGGCATGCGGGCGTAAGCGTGTGAGTTTCTTGGGGTCCGGTAACTCTTTTTCCCAAGATTCATACGTCCAAGGCATGGCTGCCACAACCTTTGTAAAGCCTTTGTCTTGCCAAGACCCCACAATGCATTGCAAAGTTCATTGGTGCTCCATAGCCTTATGTTGCGAAAGCTGCAGACCCAGGGCTAGCTTACCACACCCCACTCTAGCATGGATTGAGGGAAGAGGTAAAAAGCTTAATCAGTGCCTTGAGACGTTTTGCTGGGAGTGTGCGGGCCTGGAGCTGTTGGCTGGGGACCTGGCACAATGATGAAGAACCCTGAGACTAAGGTGCTAGCACTGATGGGTGATGACCTGGCAGAGAGGATGTATAACTCAGCGACTGTGATGTTGGAGCTGATGGGCGATGACCAGGTGGAGCAAATGACCATCCCTCAGATGACGGTGCTGGTGCTGATGGGTGTTGACCCTGCTGATTTGAATATCCAGGCCAGTTAAACTACACAGGATCATGCTTGACAGCAGGCCGGAAAGAAGTTTCACATGCCACACGAGTCAGGCTGGTGCCAGGTGAAGCTACATCTGCATGTGATACCACAGTCTCAGTTCTAGCATGTTTGCGGTGGCGAATTACTGCCTCATCCTCAACATTTTCAGGCACCTGGAACTCAATGACAGCATGTCCATGTTCCACATGTGCTGTTGGGAACCCTCTAGGGTTTGGCAGTGAAGGCTTTGCCACACTGATCTGCTGGGGAAGCTCCACTCCTTGCAGCAAAGTGTCCCGGTCAGTTCTCTTTTGCCGGTCAAGCAGCCTGACAAAACAAATCCATTTTAGAATAAAACAATTGCACACAATTTATTTAATTACATTTGTTTTTAAAGTAAATAAATAGATGATTTTCTCAGTACAATAAACTTGTAGTTCAGTACATATATATGTATATAAATATAGATATATATTCTGAATAATTATTCTAAATATTAATGCAGAAAATGACAATCACATACTAAGTTTTTTATTTTTGTTTTCACAAACATACAACGTTTGCCAATTTTCAAATAAAAATTCAGTTATAATAAAATAATATAAAGGTGCAATTGCAGTTACATCCTGTCATATTGATATACTTACACTTATACAACGTCTCGTACAGAGCCTCCTGAAATTTAAATGAAATCTCAAATCCCTCTGCATTAGCATTTTTGTACAGCCACGAACCTTTGTCCCATAAACAATCGTACTCAGTAGGACATGTAGTGAAATGTTGTTGTTGTTTTTTTTTCAATTACAACCGATTGTAGTGACTAAGACTACGTTTCGGCCAATGGCTGTTTTGTCCCGCCCCAATCCCCTGCTTCGGCCAATGACTGTTTTGTCCCGCCCCAACCCCCTGCTTCGGCCAGTGACTGTTTTTCCCCGGTCGGAACTGTTAGGTCTTGCCGTTCGGAATTGTTAGGACTTGTTAGGACCTAGGTTAGGAATTGTTTGAAATCTCGGCCACCTCGTCGTGCAGAAAATACACCCAAAGCACGCTAAGAAAATCATGGGTTTTTTTTAAATGTAGCTCTGCGGCATACTTACTTTACCAAATGGGCTTTAGAAAGGCCTTGTTCAGAACACCAAGATCCAAAGCCACAGTGCATTGCAAAGTTCATTGGTGCTCCATAGCCTTATGTTGGCGGAGCTCATGTGAACTAACAAGCATCTGTGTCCAACCAGCAGGGAAATACTGCCTAACGTTGTGAAAGCTGCAGACCCAGGGCTAGCTTATCACACCCCACTCTAGCACGGAATGAGGGAACAGGTAGGAAGCTTAATCGGTGCCTTGAAAAGGTTTGCTGGCAGCGGTGCCGCATTCTAGCACGGACCAAGCGGAACGCATAAGGCCTGCAACAAATGATGGTGTTGAGGTAAAGAGGAGGTCAGCGACGAGGATGGGATTCGAACCCACGCGTGCAGAGCACAATGGATTAGCAGTCCATCGCCTTAACCTCTCGGCCACCTCCTTTGCAGAGCAAAACGTAGCTCTGCAAGCTTACTTACTTTATCAAATGGGCTTAAGAAGTGGGTCTTGTTCAGAACACCAAGATCCAAAGCCACTGCAAAGTTCACTGGTGCTTCATAACAAGCATCTGCGTCCAACCAGCAGGGAAATATGGCCTAACTTAGCGGAAGCTGCAGACCCAGGGCTAGCTTATCACACCCGACTCTAGCACGGATGGAGTGAAAGCGTGTGAATTTCTTGGGGTCCGGTAACACTCATCCCGAAGGCATGGCAGGACGGCTAAAGGAACCAATTGCCGAAACCCGGGATCGAACCAGGGACCTTTAGATCTTCAGTCTAACGCTCTCCCAACTGAGCTATTTCGGCATGCAGGTGTAAGCATGTGAGTTTGACAAAAAATGTAATTAATTAAATTTTTTTAAAAGTAAATAAATATATGATTTTCTCAGTTCAATACACTTGTAGATCAGTACACACACACTGATCATATACATATATATATATATATATACACATATATATATATATATATACACATATATATATATATATATATATGTGTGTGTGTGTGTGTGTGTGTGTGTGTGTGTGTGTGTGTGTGTGTGTGTTTGTGTGTGTGTATCTTTACAATACACATATATTTACAATAAAGTGCCCAATTCCCAGATCTTCCGAGTTACTCCCTGTCATAATATATCATTATGACTATACTTACACTTATCCACCGTCTCGTATGGATCCTCCTGAAATTAAATGAAATCTCAAATCCCTCTACATTTGCTTTTTTGTACATAATAGTACTTAATAGTACATGTACTGAAATATTGTTGTTTTTTTTTTCATTTACAACCGATTGTTCACACCAAGTGAATAAGACTATGATTCGTCCAATGACTGTTTTGTCCCTCCTCAACCCCCTGCTTCGGCCAATGCCTGTTTTTTCCTGCCCCAACACCCTGCTTCGGCCAAAGACTGTTTTGCCCTGTTCTGAATTGTTAGGACTTGCCATTTTGGAATTGTTAGGATTTGTAAGGACCTATGTTAGGAATTGTTTCAAATGTGTTAGGACTTGTTAAGACTTGTTCGGAACAGATTTCCAGACCATCCACTGCAGGTTGCGGCTACCTCATTGGGTAGAAAAACACTCAAAACACGCTATGAAAATCGTGGACTCTTTAAATGTAGCTTTAAATGGGCTTAAAAAAGCTCTTGTTCAGAATTCCAAATCCAAAACCCGAAAGGTTTTGCACTGTTTATTAGTGCTCCCTTGGTGATATAGCTTAAGGATATGAATTTATGCAGCCTGTGTCGAAACAAACCAATTGCCAGGAAGGAAGCTTAACTATGGTGTCCAAACAATCTAATTGCCCAGTAGCCAGCTTAACTGCGTCACAATTCAGGGCTAGTTTTTCACACCACATTCTAGCATGCAGCAGTTGCAATCACTGCAATCAGACGATTCCTGTAACTGTCACTGTGTAATGAGTCTGTCTGTGTCTTGCCCTGCTGTTTATTGATTGCTCTGCCCACTCGTTTGTTGCCATGGACACTCATTGAACTCATTCATTCCCTCTCGTTTGTTGTCATAGTTACTCATTGTCTCTGCTTTGTTATTGGTTCCTGTCTGATATATATGCACTGTTTGTTCACTTCCCTGGTGCTAGTCGTTGTATGTTTCTGTTTCCTGTTAGCTCTGTGTTCTGCCTAGTTTTGCCTGTCTGTTTTGATTTTTAAATGTTTAAGACTGCATTTGGATCTTCGCTCACCTTTGCTGCCTCACAACACATGAGACTTCTGCACCTCTCAGCAGGTATTTTGGCCCACTCCTCATGAGCAAACTGCTCCAGTTGTTTCCAGTTTGAAGGGTGTCTTTTTCCAGATGGCATGTTTCAGCTCCTTCCAAAGATGCTCAATAGGATTGAGGTCAGGACTCATAGAAGGCCACTTTAGAACAATCCAATGTTTTCCTCTTAGCCATTCTTGGGTGTTTTTTGTTGTGTGTTTTGAGTCATTGTCCTGTTGCAAGACCCATGATCTGTGACTGAGACCAAGCTTTCTGACACTGGCCAGCACATTTCTCTCTAGAATCCCTTGATAGTCTTCAGATTTCATTGTACCCTGCACAGATTCAAGACACCCTGTGCCAGATGCAGCAAAGCAGCCCCAGAACATAACAGAGCCTCCTCCATGTTTCACAGTAGGGACAGTGTTCTTTTCTTGATATGCTTCATTTTTCCATCTGTGAACATAGAACTGATGTGCCTTGGCAAAGTTCCATTTTTGTCTCATCTGTCCATAGGACATTCTCCCATGTAGCCAACATGTAGTTTGGCATATTCCAGTCTAGCTTTTTTTATGATTTGTTTTCAACAATGGTGTCCTCCTTGGTCGTCTCCCATGTAGTCCACTTTGGCTCAAACAATGACGGATGGTGCGATCTGACACTGATGTTCCTTGAGCATGAAGTTCACCTCTTTGAAGGATCTCTTGAAGTCTTTCTGTGCTCTTTTGTTACCATTCGGATTATCCGTCTCTTTGATTTGTCATCAATTTTCCTCCTGCGGCCACGTCCATATTTCTGAATAATATGTGCAACTGTAGTCACAGGAACATCTAGCTGCTTGGAGATGGTCTTATAGCCTTTACTTTTATCATGCTTGTCTATAATTTTCTTTCTAATCTCCTGAGACAACTCTTTCCTTTGCTTCCTCTGGTCCATGTTGAGTGTGGTACACACCATGTCACCAGACAACACAGTGACTACCTGGAGCCCTATATACTGTATAGGCCCACTGACTGATTACAAGATTGTAGACACCTGTGATGCTAATTAGTGGACACACCTTGAATTAACATGTCCCTTTGGTCACATTATTTTCAGTCTTTTCTAGGGGTACCATAATTTGTCTAGGCCTGTTCCATGAGTTTATTTTTTTAAATAATTCCGTTGAAGCGTGGTTGAAAAGCAATGTCTGAATTTTATTGGTTAATATTCATAGAATTTTTATTTATTATTACTTTTGTCAGATTAAAGTTTTTCCTGTGACCATTGTGTTTTTCTTTCATTGATCGAAGGGTACCAACAATTTTGTCCACGTGTGTAAAACTGTTTCAGAATTCACTTGATAAACATTGTCAGGTTGTGGTTTTTTTTTTTTTTTTTTAGGAATATTAGCATTTCTGCTCTCTCTGCTAGTAAGTAGTCAGTTTCTTTATTCATCTAGGATGTTGGAGGCAGTGCTAAAGTCTTTCAGTCTCAACAATGGTACAGGGGGCAGATAGAAATGCTGATGCAGTAGCAGCAAGGGCAGGGAAACGTGAATTGTTCACTGCCCAGTATTGGAATGGATTTTCACACCGAGGGATAATTTTCTGTCATATATGCTTATACTTGTACAAGAGCTCATGTGTGAATGATTGCTCCTTGTTGAGAACTTCATTGAACAACATCATGAAGGTGCTCTTGCTTGTGTCCACTTGACCCACTTGCCTCTGCATGAGAAACCATCTCTGCTGGATCTGCTGCAGTGGCTATGGAAGTAGTTGATGTCCTCTTTAGTGTTTTTTCCATCTTCTCGAGCTCTTGAATCAGGGCTTTTTTTTTTTTGCATGCATGGCAGCATCGTCATTTGTAAAGCATCGGAGACAAAACAGGCAGAGTATTTTACTTATTTACTTTACTTATTGTATACAAACATTACATGGTCATTTTATATTAAAGTTGCCAGTTATTTTGCTGTAATGAAAATTAGATAACCTATCATACCCATCAAACAATTTGTCTTTATCCTTACTTTTTCCATAGAAATAAATATTGAGTTGGGTATTTCTTGCTATTTGAAAAAATAATTATTCATTTTGTTTTGAGCTGAAACTGCAAGTGAAATGTTTTACAGACACATTCTAAATAAATTCTTGAAAAGCATCAGTGACTTGTCATAATTTAATTTTGAAGTCTTTTGTACTTTTTAAAATACTTATTTTTTTTTGTAATTTTAATTCAACAAATTAATTACCTATTTTTCCTGAATAAATATACCCTAATTTGATGTCATGAAAGCCACAAGACTCTTTTGATATAATGGTCAGTAATAACTAAAAAAATTACAAACATGACAGCTGTAAACAAACGGAGCCACCGCGGATCTGGTCCCAAATCAGCAGGTCCGGTGTGGATCTGTTGCGGATGCAGTCTGGAGTCTACTGCTGTCTGGGAAATTATTTTAGATATGCCAAATGTTTGAAACTTTAAATTTAAGACTCAGTTCATTTCAAAAGAGAGTGTTTTCAATGTTATTTCATTCAAGAGTCACTTTTTTGTAAAAAAATGTATTTTTGCTCAGAACGAAATGAAATAAAAAAATAAATAAAAAAATTCTAGTCGAAATGCATAATGCTTCGGATGGTTTCAAGCACTTTATATAAAAATTAACGTAGGCCCTATATCTGATGCTGCCAAATATTTTAACCATTGTTGTAACAAAAAGTTAATGGTGCAGTTACAAAGAATAGATCATTGTGTTTTTTGAAGCATTTAAAATCTATGTATTTATAAAACGAATTAAACAACACTGATCTAAACTTTATTAATTTATCTTTTATATAATAAAGAAATATTATGCAATAAAAACATTGTCGTCAAAGTTTTATAATAAATATATATTATTATGCGTAAGTTCTTTTAGCTTACCTGTCTTTGTACCGTGGCCAAGGAGTAAAGTGGTTCATCTTTGATGTTACCAAATCTTGTGTTGACCGCTTGTAGTAGCATACTTTTATTGCTTTAATCCCTGCGTCCGTGTGTCTCTCTCCTGAGATAGCAGACGTTTCAGAATTGAAATTGGAATAACATCCGCTGTGGATGAACTTGATGAGCTTATGGCTCGAGTCAGTTCTTAAAATGCTGACAGTATGATCATTGTTTTCTCCAGCAATGCCCAATAGTTTGCAGAAGTTCACTTCTGTTCTAAGATGCTCTGAATTATATAACATGTGCTGTTCCATCTGGTTTTGACGTCTTGCTGAAGACGCTTCAGTGGCATTTGAAATTTGCGCTGAAGATCCTGCAAAGGCGAGTATGCTAACGGGGAATGTTTGAAGTGCCCTACAATTTTTCTAACACTTGCAATCACGTTGCTTACGCTTCATTGTGACAAGTCCCTCGTTAACAACAAGCTGTAGTGAGTGCGTGACACTGCCCAAACTAGGGACCCTAAGGTCATCCATTGCTTTCTTCATGTTGCTGGCACTGTCCCTTAAAATCACATGTACTTTGGATATAGGGATTTTCCAGCCATCCAACATTTCTTTGATGGATGCTGAAATCACGCTGCCACGCTGCTGGTGTCTGACCCTCTTAATTCTTTAACGTGTAGCACAGCGTTTTGCAAATCATAACATGCATCCATCCAATGTGCACTTAAACTTAAGAGACATGGGGCACACTTTGGAGCTCCAAATATCTGCAGTGAAGCTCAAGGACTGCACATCTTTTAATTTGTCTGCAATGTGAGAGGAAACTTTGGAATACAGCTCAGGCAAAGCGGTCTCAGAAATGTACGTTCTAGATGGCAAATTATATCGAAGTAAATGGAAAGGGTGCCTGCTAAACTTGCCTGTCTGTCGCAGGCGGTTGTGCAACATATTTCCTATCAAATTTATTATTTTCATTAATGCAATTTAATAAATAAGTGTTTTTCTTATACGTTCAAGCAATAGTCTATGATGTTTGCTGTTCATTAATAAACCACCACGGGTATCGGATTTGGATCAGTCATCAGTCACATCCCTAGTGTGTAGCAGTGGTCCAGTGTCCGGTTGCCCTTGGTGG
Source organism: Tachysurus vachellii (assembly GCF_030014155.1). Classification (NCBI taxonomy): domain Eukaryota; kingdom Metazoa; phylum Chordata; class Actinopteri; order Siluriformes; family Bagridae; genus Tachysurus; species Tachysurus vachellii. The sequence continues at coordinate 3,627,032 of NC_083463.1, forward strand.
GGCAGGTAATGTGTTGGTGGAGGTTTGGCAGTGCATGCTTGAGTTTAGCACTGTTAAAATCCCTCACCATGATGAGTGCAGCATCCTTGTGCAGTGTAGGACCCTATGTAGGCCTCATGTAGGTTCAACAATGCAGTGTTCTTGTTCGCCTGAGGTGGAATATAAACAGCGCTTACAGTGACTTAGCTAAACTGCAGAGGAAGGTAGAAAGGGTGACATTTGATGGTTAGAAAGAAACAATGCTCACACTCTCCACCACCTCTCGTCTTCCCCAAAATCCACTGTCCTGTACATACCAAGAATAATTCTGCCAAGGTTTAGGTTTAGGGCTTTTGCCATTTTATTGTCTTATTAACTTCAAGAGAAAGCGAGAGATCTGCTTTTTAAAGCTGCTATAATGACAGTGATAATGGGAACTAACAACAACTAACAAATGTAACTATAAATGGGTACAAATTATGATATTGGTCTGTAATAAATGTTATTACAGAATATAGTTTGATTAATTCCAGAAACAGTTAGTGTAAGAGAAATAATCATATAAAAACTCATTTTAGAGGTGAATAATCCTCTTCAGACTGGGGACAGTATCTCTGCTTCATCACACCAACCAGTTGTTGATTCATTTTTCAGAAACTTGTTTTGGCTACTGTAGCTCTGTTTTAATTAGTTGTTTCATTTTTTATTGTTGATCCGCTTTTATTGTATACATGGGCGTTGGCAATAAACCCTCAGGAAATTTCTCTTAAAGTAGCTGAGAGATCAAATATTCTTCACTTTTCCTCACTCTTCAGTGTCAGTGTACTTATCGCCTGAACCACTCTCGTAACTCAATCATGGAAGCAGATGTAAAAAAGGAAAAGAGAGTAAACAGGGAGAGAAAAACCCTCAAGAAGGCACATCCATGTGAATGACATCACAGTATTACAGTCTGCTTTCATGCTAAAAGATTTATCACTACCTTCTTCACCAACATCTGCCTCACTGCTGCCTACTCATGCTCCCCAGTGTGCAGATGTGTGTTTGTGCGTGTGTGTGTATTTTATTTTCCAAAAGCCTGCAATAAACTATTGATTTTTATCATTGTGACTAATAATACAGTCACTATTGTATGCAATTATCCTAAATTGTAAAATACATTAATAAATGATAAATAATATTCTCAAATGCTCTATACAGCATCAGTTGTACTCAAATTCTTCTTGAATTTCGTCACCACCAGTTACAGAAGTTTATTTGAAGTATGCTGTAGTAATCGAGACATAAGCAGTATTATGGCTTTATCTTGATTGATGTGATTGATATTATTACAGCTAAACATCACAGATTATTTATATTAATGCACTGGTTTAATTTTTCCACCGTTTCTATAGTAACTGCTCATTCACAATGTCTTGTACAATGAAGGCTTTGCATAGGATTACGGATTGGTGTAGAGATACCTTAAAAATAAATTGTTAAAATTGATATATGAAGAGGCAGAGAGAGACAGACAGAGAAAAAAGAAAGTGACAGCAGAGAGGAAGAGAGAGAGACAGACAAAGAGAGAGAAACAGGGTGAGAAACGGACAGAAAAAGGAGATATTTATAAAAAAATGTATTTGACAAGCAAAGAAAGAAAGAGAAATAGTGTCAGAGAGACAGAAAAAGGAAAAAGGGAGAGGAGGAGGGAGGAAGACAAAGACAGACAGGCAAGAAGGCAGAGAGAGAGAGTCTCTTATGTCTAATGTTTAACAAATGAGTCAATTTTATTACCATGCAGTGTGTGTGTGTGTGTGTGCGTGTGTGTGCACGTGTCTTTGGTGAATATTGCCAAGTTTTCTGTAAAGAGTTGTTTATTTAAGTAAGGTTTTATGGAAGGAGTCTCCAGTGTCAGCACTTTTTGTAACAAGGGAAAGTCTTCAGGATGGATATTGTGTTTATTTTTTGTCTTCATCTGTTTATCCATGGTTTTGTTTTATTATTTAGTTATTTATTTATTTATTTAGTTAGTTAGTTAGTTAGTTAGTTAGATGGTTACTTATTTATTAGCTCTGATGAGACACAAATTATTTTTGTAAAATAAAATTCTATTTCTGGTACTTATATTTCTTAAATATAAGGGTGAAGGATAATCATTTATGCTTAATATGATTCCCAATGACCCAGAATTCTTTTAGTGCGTAATAAAACATAAAATTTTAGCCACTCTTCTCGCCCACAAAACGCATACAGGTGTATTATACAAACATAAGGGTTCTGCCTGATTATTTCCACAGTTACGGTACAGATTAGTGCTAAGTTGACACAAGCATAATGCATGTAAATTCTAAAATAGCTTAGACTTTACCTCCCACCTTCAAAATCTAAGCAGCTCCTTATACAGAAGTTCTCAGATGTTTTTTTTTTTTTTTTTTTTTTTTTTGCAAAAATTTATTGAAATTTCATCCTGCTGCACAGGCACGTTGAAACGAGTCGAGTTAAAAATCTAAGTAGTCTGATGGACGCCTCACACGTGAGACGGATGGCCTCCAGGCCTGGATTCCTGATGAGTTCAGATGCTTGGGTGTGGTGTAAAGGTGTGACTGTGTGAGAGTCCGGGAGTCTATAGGGTTTCATGGATCACCAGGTTTATACATGAACTGTTCGTTTACAGATTCTGACTGTTTATCTAGTGTTACTTAAATGTGTGATGTACTTAAAGGAAGAATAGGGACTTGTTTTGATCTTAAATTTAATTTATTGAAAACATGCTTTGGCCTATTCATAGTTTTTGGGTTAAACAAAATTTAATCTTTGTTTTAACTTACAAATTCATCAGGACAATAGATTTCTTTAAAGTTTTTAAAAACTTGATTTCAATATCCAAAAACTCCTGACAATTGGAGTTAATGAAAATAAATGTTTGTCTTTTGAAAATATTACAGACATGTGAACTAATTTTTTTCAAATTATAAAGATAACATTAACTAATTAACATAATTACTCTTTACCACCAGAGGCCAAAAATGGAGATTCCTCCTGTTTTTATTGTGTCCATGTTGATGATTGAATGTCTTTTTCATGTCTCACTCCAAAATGGTGTTAATATGAAGCTCATATAAAAGTAGACACTCAAAGAATTTGTAGTGTTTCAGAAGTATTTCTTTTTCCCCTTATACAAAAAATAAAGAAAAAAGAAACAAAAACGGTTCTTTTTTCCACATAAATATTTGTATCTTCAGAGTAAATATTAATATTAAACTAATTTCTGCTCTCTGAGATGCTCCAAGTGTTTGTTCATATAAAAAGCAGCTCAGATTTATCTTCAACACTAAAATTCAGTGTAAGATTCTCAACAGAAGGAAAAACACGCGTCCAAAATACACTGAAAGAATGACTCATTTTAGATCAGACTCAGTCACAACATCAGTGGTTTCTATATACTGATTGAAAATATCCCAGAAGTCCTTGCCAGTGTCCTTGAATGCCAGCGTACTGTAATTGGAGTTAATGGAGTAGCATAGGGGACTTCAGTACGCTGGCTGAGAAGTGCAAAACACATTAACAAATCCGAAAACACATTAATAAATCCGAAAACAAATTAACAAATTTGAAAACAAATTAACAAATTTGAAAACAAATTAACAAATCCAAAAACAAATTAACAAATCCGAAAACACTAACAAATTTGAAAACAAATTAACAAATCCGAAAACAAATTAACAAATCCGAAAACAAATTAACAAATCCGAAAACACAACGACAAGTCAGACAACCTGGAAGAGGTTGGTATAGTTTGCGAATGGAAACTTACCAATCATCGGGTGAGACACCTTTCATTCACCTGTATATCTTGAATGACCAGTGTCTTGTCCAATGATCGGTAATCACAAACTATACCTACCGCTTTGGCTGTCTGAATCCGAAAACACATTAACAAATCCGAAAACACATTAACAAATCCGAAAACAAATTAACAAATTTGAAAACAAATTAACAAATCCGAAAACAAATTAACAAATCCCAAATTTGTTAATATGTTTTGCACTTCTCGGCCACCGTACTTCAGTGACTAAAAAACTGACACAAATTTCAATCAAATAAATAAAATGATAAAGAAAAAACACCTAAAATAATACCACACACCATCAGAATTGTGTAGAATGAAAATTGTTAAATCTGAGAATTATTAATACTTTGCAGTATTATTAAAACTTTAGTGTTAAAGAGTTCAAGACTAATATTAAGTTATTTTAAATGTACAAACTGGCTTTAAAACATTAACCAACAATTAACATCAGCATTAAAGATCAACATTAAGTCTGATAAGTCTGAAACGTATTTTACAGTGCAACCAATCAACATAATAGGTAAAATACAACGTATATGTATACATACAGGCAAATTTTTGTTGCTATAGCATATCATATCATATCATATAGAATATCAGAGCTATTTAAACGACCATTTACCTTATTTTCCAAGAGCGTTCTATTACAAATATTAACCTATAAGTTCATTTTAGGGGGCACGGTGGCTTAGTGGTTAGCACTAAGATAGGCACAGGCTCCCCGTGACCCGAGGTAGTTCGGATAAGCGGTAGAAAATGAATGAAGTTCATTTTAACACAGAAATACAAGTGTCAACTGATTAATTTCTTTGTTGGCAAAGCAAAGCTTTGTTTCCTAGAAGATAAGTAAAAGGACAGAAAGTTGATAGGAAATTCTATCAGTTTTTGAGAATATGATAAAATCAAGAATTACTGTTGATTTTGGTTATTATAAACTGACACTATTTTATATGTGAATTAAAGTTATTCAAGATATCCAAATATATTCAAAGTTGTATTAAAGTCTCTCTCTCTCTCTTTCTCTAGACAAAGCTTATTATTCTACCAAGAAACTAGAAATTTCTCTGACCTAGAGTTCTTCCCTTAGATTTACTTTGTTAAACAACATGTTTTTAAGTCAGTTTCTTAGACTATGATTATCTGCAATCCAAGTTCCTGTTTATAAGCTGTTGCTATAGAAACGTATACTCCTGCTATAGTCTAAATTACCTTGTACGACTAAACATTTAATAGAAAATCAATGCACATCTTCTGAACAATCAGACCAATTTAAGAATTTTATAACATTGTGGTTTACACACACACACACGCACGCACACACACACACACACACACACACACACACACACACACATATATATATATATATGTATATATATATATATATATATTATATATATATATATATATATATATATGTATATATATATATAGTGTATGTCTTTCTTCTTCTTCTTCTTCTTTGTCTTCGTCCAGAGGACATTGGTGGGTGCAGACTCACATTCCTCAAAGTAATTACTGAATAATTCGGGGGGTGTTTGCAGTACTACACCCAACATCAATCAGTTGATTATTTTCCTCTAACAGCATGTGCTGAAGTGTTTTATTCCTCTTATACTACTGCAATTTATCATCACTTATAAAAAAAACCCTAAAGTTAATAAAAACAGTAATAGTCACAGTTACCTCTGACTCTCTTCTATAAATGTGAAATACACATTTTATTACAGAAAATATGTTTTTGTTTACATGGAGCATCCACAGTATTTACTATAGAAATTATAACATTTAAACAAAGTGCACCAAGGAAAATGCCTGATCTGTTGTATTCTTTCAGAAAACTAATAGTATTTTTGATCAACCAGATTCAAGAATTGAGCTTGGTATAAGGTTACTGTGAATCTCAGCAGCAACAGAACATAATTATATACAGTAATTTTCATGCATTTTTATAATTAAAAGCTTTTTTCATGCACACACACACCAACACACACACACACACACATACACACAGACACGCACCAACACACACTCACATACAGACACACACACTAACACACACACACATCAACACACAGACACACACACACTCTAACACACACCAACACACGCGCGCGTGCGCACTTTATTCACAAAGACTGGATAGAATTGATTTGTCTAAAGTGAATATCATCAGTAAAACACATTCCTGAAACATGATATAAATAAAAGGTTTTTATTTCTTTGCCTGATAGAAAAAGGCGCGAGTGTAAAGTCATTTACTTTCCGCAATCTGATTGGCTGAAGTGTAATTTAGGAAGACAGAGTCGTCAGGGGCACAGAAATGATCCCCAACGGGGAAAAAAAGGGGGAAGGAAGGAAGAAGAGACAGTAAGTCTTAGCTGCAGGATCACGGAACGGGCAAGTCTGGACTATTGTCCTGGAGCGAGTAACATTGCTGCTACTATATCGATTTATATGAGGCTCAAAACGACACTGTAACGTTTTTGCAGAAGAAGGAAAAACGCTACCTGGATGCTGATGGGCGCACGAGACAGTCAGTGCTCTACTCACCTGTGAGTGAAGCTGGTCTTGGGGAGAGGATTGTTATTATTATGCTTCAGCTGAACTGACAGAGTTCTGCACTTTTTACAGGTAAGTTCAAGCTTTAAGTGGCACATTAGGGAAAGTTTGCGAAGTCAGAAGATATCGAGTAAAGTTTTTTTTACACCTTTAATTACAGGTGTAGGTTGGAGTTAATAGAAGGGCAGATGGAGTTCAGCAGATAAATGATTTATGACCTGTACCTGATGCTACAGAGAGACTTTACTGACACCAGCTTGGTCCAGTTCAGTTTTTGGAGCAAAATAATTCACACACACACAAAAAAAAAGAAAAACCTCGATGTTAAGGTCCATGAACCTTCCATTCATTTCCATTTCCATGATTATAGTTCAGATCACTGCACAGATTAAAGGTAACACTGTTCATACTTTAGTTAGTAAAGTTTAGTTTAGTTTAGTTTAGTTTACAGATTTACTAACCTATCATTATTAGCCTTAATAACCTGATAAGAATGTATAATGTTTATTACTGTAATTCAAATTCAAATTTATTTCTATAGCGTTTTTTACAATTGACATTGTCACAAAGCAGCTTTACATAGAATAAAAGGTTATTATAAAGAATATTATAAAGATTAATATAATACAAATATGTATTTATCCCTAATGAGCAAGTCTGAGGTGACTGAGGTGAGGAAAAAACCCTTAGATGGTAAAGGAAGGAACCTTGAGAGGAGCCAGACTCAATGGGGAACCTCATCCTCATCTGGGTGACACTGGAGGGTGTGATTATAACTATACAGTTTGATAAATGTTGTATTGTCTCCTCTTTAGTATAGCAGAGTCTGGAGCTGGTACATGTCTAGATCTGTAGCGGTTTAAAAAAAGAAAAACATGTTAATTGATTTAAATAAACCCAAAGAATAAAAAGAAATATAACTCAGTGTAACAGTGTAAAATACCACAGAAGCACAAAACTAATTCAAATCCCACCTTTCTATTCTATCATTATGTATTATAATGTACTTAGTATAATGAACTTATTATTGTAGAATTAATGTTACAACATTTCTTCAAGAGAAATGTTTATTTCGGTTTGTGTGTAACTTGACGATTTGTGATTTTTTTTCTGTTTTTTTACAAGAGAGAAAAATTTGAGGTGATATGTTGAAAGAACGACTGTTTATAGCTGCTGCAGAGCAAGCGAGTACAGGGACTTGCTTCAAAGACGTCTATAAAAATAAAAATATTGTGATTCCTGGACGTCCCGTTTAACAGCGTCCGCTCAATAAACACTCATCAAAAATGTTTCTAATCCTAACCAAATCACATCGAACCTCGTTTCCCTAACTCATTGGTCCTTATTCAGTGTTTAAGATGCTTCAGATGTTTGTCTCTCTTAAACACTCTTAATGCCACGTATTACAGCTCCTGCATGCCTTGACACACTTATACGCACCTGGAGAGAAGCAAATATATGTTTATACAGCTTTCGATCTCCCTCTTTGTTGTGTTCATGTTGATCATTGAATGTCTTTGTATTGTCTCACTCCACAGTGGTGATTAATATGAAGTTCATATGAAAGTAGACACTCAAAAATACTGTTTCAGAAGTATTTCTGTTTTTCCCAACAATACTTGGGGTAATATTTTCATAGAAAAGTTCCAAAAAATTATTTTATTTTTACACAAATGTGAATAATCTTCAGAGTAAATCTTGATCAAACCCATTTCTGCTCTCTGAGATGCTCCAAGTTTTCATAAGCAGCTCAAATCTGATCTTTAACCACTATAATTCTGTGTAAGGTTATCAACACAGGGAAAGACACATGTTTACATTCACAATCACATTCATGGCATTTGGCAGACTCTCTTATTCAGAGTGACTTACAAAAGTGTTTTGAGTCTCTATCAGTGGGATATCAGCCTTAGGATTTAGGGCTCTAAAACTCTGTTTGGAGGAATTATAGCACTTTTTTTAAATAGATAAACAAACAGGGAAAATAAGTGCTAGTTGAAGTGATTTAGGAAGATGAAAGTCTTCATCTGTTATTCAAAGACATCTAGGGGAAGTTAATTCCACCACCTCGGTGCCAGAACAGAGAAAAGTCTTGCTGTAAACCTCCCTCTTATCCTGAGAGATGGTGGGACCAGTGGAGCAGTGCTGTAGGTCTGAGGGTGCGAGGTGCAGTGTGAGAAGTGAGAAGAGTTTTGAGGTAAAAGGAAGATGGTCCATTTTTGGCTTTGTAGGCAAGCATCAGTGTTTTAAATATGATGCCTGCAGCTACCGGAAGCCAGTGTCCTGTGTCCTGATGTCTCACACTGAAAGCCAGTGTCCTGATTCATTTTCTAGCAGACTTTCAGCCAAAGCGTCGTTTGTTTATACTGATCCCATAAGTCCATTTCTATTCTGAACACCACTGTACTGATGCAGTAGATTTATATTTTATTTGTCACATGCACAGTCATACACAGTACAACATTTAGGGAAATGCTTTTTACGACTGTCCTTGGTGTAAAAATAGCCAATGAGTTGAAAAGGCACAAAGTAAATACAATATAAAGAAGAAAGAAATATATCAGAAACAGAGGTATTGAGTAGCTACGTTTCCAGCATTTGGCAGATGCTCTTATCTAGAGCAACTTATATTTTATCCCATTTTTATACAATTGAGGGTTAAGGGCCTTGCTCAGGGACCCAGCAGTGGCAGCTTGTTGGACACAACCTTGAAACACACCTTAACCGAGGAGTGCTGTTACAGGACACTAATTACTGTGGTGTGATGAAGCAGAGTGAACGTTATCACTCCAAACAGCATCCTGAAGTATTTTATTCCTCTTATAATACAGTATTGTGACAGTGATAACATTGTACTATTACATAAAAGATGAACCCGTTACGCTTTTTATCTATTTCTGTTTACAATGAAGTTCAGTCTGAAGCTTTCTCTCACCAGCCTCTTGTGACTTTCTTTCTCCCTCGTTTGAGGTGAATAAGAGAAACGTGGCTTGTCGTATAAGTGAGAAAGCACAACATTTTCTCAGTCCTCAAAATGTCATTAAACATAGTTTTAACAGCATCAGAGTGTAACAAAGCACTGACACTGATGATAGAAAAAGCATTGATTACCAAAAACACGTTAATTTTTAGTCTCAGAATATTTACAGCATTCATCAAATATCCCACCCAAGTCCATATACGTCCATCTTATGACCAATCAGAATGAACTGTTGAAATGTTTTTCATTCATTCATTTTCTACCGCTTATCCGAACTACCTCGGGTCACGGGGAGCCTGTGCCTATCTCAGGCGTCATCGGGCATCAAGGCAGGATACACCCTGGACGGAGTGCCAACCCATCGCAGGGCACACACACACTCTCATTCACTCACGCAATCACACACTACGGACAATTGTCCAGAGATGCCAGTCAACCTACCATGCTTGTCTTTGGACCGGGGAAGTTAACCGTAGTACCCGGTGGAAACCCCCGAGGCACGGGGAGAACATGCAAATTCCACACACACAAGGCGGAGGCGGGAATCAAACCCCCAACCCTGGAGGTGTGTGAGGCCAACGTGCTAACCACTAAGCCACCGTGCCCCTGAAATGTTTTTTTTGTTTTTTGTTTTGTTTCTGTATTTCTGTTTATTTACTTACTTTTCTGTGGGTTTTGGGGGTTTTATGTAGATCAGTATAAGCAGTAAGATCTGCTGTAACTAGTGCAGGGAAAGCTTTTGAAGGATCTCTACACAAAACCGTGACCTGAGCTTTAACCCTGAGATATTTCACACTCGGACGAGCACGGCCTTGTGGTGTTCCGGGTTTCTGCTATTCCTGACCAACCTGCGATGTTAGTTTGGGCTTGTTTTTACAACCTGTTGTGTTTGGCACTTGTTCCTTTTTTCATGCTTGGAATCAGAAATATTATTTTAGCTCATTGGCTGTTTTCTTGGTAAGTTTTAATGTAATGAACTCCACACTTTTTACCTATTTTTTATACTTTGCCTAAAATGATGAGAGAGATAATGATGAGGCTGTTTTAATGTTGTTTTACATCAGTGATGGAATGGTGGGTTTGGGATAATGGAAGCACAATTTAATGTGTATTTTACATGATTATGGGTTATGAAACTGCTCTGAAGCAGGATCAGCACAAAAGTGTACAGTGTGAAACGATGCTCTGTTAGAATGTTACGGCTTGTCGCTAAGCAACAGAAACCCAATCAGAACAAGAACAGAACTCTGTGCCTCAGATCAAGTGAAAACAAGGACGTAGAGACACGTAAACACATAAAGATGGCTCTGTAGAGTCAGGAAACAAAACATTTGATGTTCTTGAGGTTTGAGGTGATCATCACCTGAAGCTCTGATGCTACTGCATCTTCCGTGACGTTCATCTCAAACATCTGTGACGTCAGCTGTGACGCATAGATGGATATTATTGTATTTTACAGATGGGCTGGTTTGAATATTTCAGAAACTTTTAAAGACTGTTTATGTTACTGTATTCCAGCGCGACAGTTTAAACCAAACTGAGCCTTTTTTTCTGATCTCTGATCAACACGAGGTGTCCTCCTACACATCTGTCATTCACAGGATGTTTTGGTTTTTCACACTCTTCACTGTGTATCTCTAATGAGATCAGCTGTTTGTGGAATAATCAAACCAGCACATATGGAAACATCATCCATCAATAGACTTGAGTAAAGTCACAGAGATAAGACTTTTCATCTTCCTGATGTTTCATGGGAACTTTTACTGAAGCTCTTGCCCTGCTTCTGCTGCAACAACATTGGCTGTTTAGGTTACTGCATAAATAATAATGATAATAACGGCGTGAGGGTGGAATTTAAACTTTAATTATTTATCTCCTGAATTTTTATAGTTGTGTAAATCTGCTTTGTGACATTGTCCATTGTTAAAACACGCTATAGAAATAAAATTTAATTGATTCGAATTTCCCGGTGTCCCAGGAGTTCCTAATAAAGTGCATGTTGAGCGTGTGAGCTCTCACTAAACATGCACGGAGAAAAATAAAGCTCGAGAGGAAGTAGCAGGGATATTTCATGAGGTTCTGGTGAGTGTATAAAGTGAAAAATAGTTAATAATAAGTAAAATAGTATAATGTTCTAAGGAATTGTGTTCTATATTGTGGCTATATATAACGCTAGCACATTTTTTTCCTCCAAGTGACATGAGTGCCTTGTCTCTCGCTTGTGTCGGTTAAACAAACAAAACCGATGTGCACCAGAGTTTACAATTTATTAGAAATCTAAAACCTGCTGAATAAGTAACAGCGACAGATCCCTAGAGGGGATTATTTATTGACGTGAAGTTATATTTAGACGAAGACGGGGTGTACCGGAGTTGAACCGTGTCTTAAGGCCATCGTCCGAACTTAGCAGCTGGGATTCAGCCTCTCTGACTCCTCTGCTTCATCACTTCAATGTGTTCTGGCGAGCCTCTCATTTCAGTTTTGTTCTCTGCTCTTATTTATTCCCCTCGCTTATTCTCTCATCTATTTACCCCCACACCAAAATATGTGCAGCAGATGCACTTCTGCAGCAGAAGAAATGCCGCCTCCCCTCATTCTCTGTGTAAAACAATCTGTTAGTCAGGATGTTTTTTATTAAACTATTCTTCTCTTCGGACCGCCGGCTTCCTGAGGTCAGGCTCATCTGTGTTGTGGCTTTAATGCCAAATGCTTAGCATGCTTCCAGGTTGTGCTAGTCTCTCTGCTGTTCAGTTGAATCGGTGTGTTAAAGCGCAAAGAAAGACGTCTCGGATTATTAGGAAGGTCGTACGCATGATGTTTTGCCAGATGTGTGCGTACACAAACCTCTTCCTGTTTAATTAACCGTCTCATGATCCTGATCATATGAACAACGAGAACCCTTTGCCCGTGTGCCCAGAACTAGCACATGCACACACCTATAGAATTATATCTCAATTTTCTAATTAGATACAATTACAAAGATTTTATCACTCACTCACTCACTTTCTACCGCTTATCCGAACTACCTCGGGTCACGGGGAGCCTGTGCCTATCTCAGGCGTCATCGGGCATCAAGGCAGGATACACCCTGGACGGAGTGCCAACCCATCACAGGGCACACACACACTCTCATTCACTCACGCAATCACACACTACGGACAATTTTCCAGACATGCCAATCAACCTACCATGCATGTCTTTGGACCGGGGGAGGAAACCGGAGTACCCGGAGGAAACCCCCGAGGCACGGGGAGAACATGCAAACTACACACACACAAGGCGGAGGCGGGAATCAAAACCCCAACCCTGGAGGTGTGAGGCGAACGTGCTAACCACTAAGCCACCGTGCCCCACCAAGATTTTATCAATTACTATGAATACCTTTTTTATTTTATTTACAATCATGTTAACATTCCTGAGCTTGCTAAACAGTATTTAAATCTTTTCCCCCAAAAAATGTTTCCGCTTGTTTTTTGTGTCCATGTTGGTGATTGAATGTGTTCCTCATGTCTCACTCCACAGTGGTGTTAATATGAAGCTCATATAAAAGTAAATACTCAGGACTTTGTCAGACACTCACTACAAGAATTTGTAGAGTTTCATCACTATTTCTGTTTTTCTCTACAATACTAGAAGTGACATTTTCATAGAAAAGTTCCAAAAATATTTTTTTCCACACAGATGTTTGTACCTTAAGAGTAAATGTTATATACAAAAAATAAAGAAAAAAGAAACAAAAACGGTTCTTTTTTCCACATAAATATTTGTATCTTCAGAGTGAATATTAATATCAAACCCATTTCTGCTCTCTGAGATGCTCCAAGTGTTTGTTCATCTAAAAAGCAGCTCAGATTTATCTTCAACACTAAAACTCAGTGTAAGATTATAAACAGAGGCACAAACACACGTCCAAAATACACTGAAAGACAAAAGTCCTAACTCTGAGTTCTGACTTTTAGGTCAGACTTTATTTATACTGAAAATGTCCCAGAAGTTGAGTTTACTTGTAAAAAGGGTTAAATCTGCAAAAACCGACTAAATGCTAATTATAACTTCTAGCTCACTTGTTGGGGGGCACGGTGGCTTAGTGGTTAGCACGTTCGAATCACACCTCCAGGGTTGGGGGTTCGATTCCCCCCTCCACCTTGTGTGTGTGGAGTTTGCATTTTCACTCTTTTTCTTTCTTAAATGTAAACACGTTCCATGTTGTGTATATATTTGGCCACGTCCTCTTCTATTTCCCCAACGCCTGCTTACATTGCTTAAAAGCCATGAGCGAGACTATCGTCACGCAGTGATGGCTTGGATGGTGTGATAGGACACACAGCAGCACAACCCCTCTCATAACCTTTAATCAGTTTCATCAGAAGAAGTGTGGTAATGATTATGATTCTCCTTTCAGTCAGCAGAAAGATTCAAACATTACAGACCATTAACACAAAGCAGAAATGATAAACATTCGTCTGGGGACTGACTGACTCAGCCACTAAAGGATGTCAGCTTTTTTCCCACAGTTTTGACCTCTTTCTTCTTATTCTTTGTCTGATGTAAAGGTTATTGACCGACAGTTTATAGCCTAGCATACCTCCATTCTTTTATCCTCCTCTGCTGTTTTTCCCTCCTTTCTTCTGACCTGATCTGACTTTAACTTGTTGCCTCGAGCTACATGTATACGATCATCCTTATCTTCTTCAAAATCATTATTCAAAGAAAAGACTCTTCATAACTGCACACAGACACAATAATAACAACCCAAAATAAGTCTAATAAGTGCAGTAGAAAATCTGTTAGACATTAGACATCAGATTATAAAGAGCCGGGATTGATTGTTATGAGCAGCGTGTCAAAGGAAATAACCCAGGAAATGAAACCAATAAACAGTCCAGAGAAGGAATATAACGCAAGTCTTTCATTTGTATGTTTAAGTAAAAACAGTTAATTAAAGCATGGCTGAATGAAGGGTTATGGACGGGTGAGATTACATGTTTGATGCTTGAAGAAAAATAAAAACAGGAATAAACTGTACATCAACAACAAACAAGAAACTTACGTAAAAACCTCAAACTAACCATGACTCATGTAACTGACCTTCTTAAATGGAGAAACATTTAACACGAACGCAAAAAACTATTTTACAAAATATAAACAAAGAACAAGAACAAAATTCAATCCAAAGCTAAACCAGTCACATCAGTCAGTTTACAGATGATAAAGCCAGTTTAAGAATTTATTTCATATAGATTTATTTATTTATATATTATTTGATCTGTTTATTTCATATAGATCTGCTTTACTGTATCTATACATTTGTGTTTGTCTGTTTTTTAATCTAGTATGTGTTCAAATTTAAATGTATTTGTCACATGCACTGCAGTGTAGTGAAATACTTTATCACCAGTCTGTGTCCTTGAAATAGAATAAAAATAACAATAAAAGCACAATAAAAGTAGAACTAGAATTATGTGCACAGAGCAAAGGGGAAAAAAGTGTAGAAAATACATAAATAAATGAACAAATAAATAACTAAACTATTATAAACACAAGCATGAAAAAAGCTTCATAGCTTTTATCCATTTGTCACTCAACATCAGTACAGAAAGTGCCCAAATAAATCAGCTCGTCATCTTTTTGTTCCTACGAAAGACAAATCATGAAAGCTGTGTTGACTCAAGACTTGATTGTCATTATACTTATTCCTGTTTCTCCAATAATCCTGTCTTTTCTTTCTTTTATCCTTCCATTTGGTCCTCTTTCCGACTCAGGCAGTTAATGTGTGAATTATCTTCAGGCTGTTGAGCGAAGTTCAGTTTTTATGCTGAATCCACTTTTCGTCTTCAAGTTTCAACATTTTTAAAGATCTCTCTATTTATCCATCGCATCATCTGGTATGAAAACACAAACATGGTGGCTAAACAGAGTAGATTTTTAATTTTTTTTTTTTTACTGCCATTATGTTACACAGATGAATCTGAACAAAGACATAATATGATGATCAAACTGTAGGATAAGTGTCTGAAGTGTTAGTTGTTATATTATATAATTACTAGGGATGAGCGAGTACAGCATTATCTGTATCTGTATCCGTATCTGTTAACCATATGAATTATCTGTATCTGTATCCGTACTCTGAGTGGGTGGGGCCTAACCCAGAAGTAGGCATGGCTGTTGTCTTGAAAGGGGCGTGACTTTAACCGGTAATAATTTGTAATATTTATAACACTAGCTTACTACCTTTATGTTTTTATGAAATACAGCAAAAACGTGTCAGACACTCAGTGTCTGGTTACTGGTTAGAGACAGCTGAAGGTTTAAAAAAGAAAAAAAATCTCCGACAGGCAGAGATGCAATGCGAGTCGCATTCTACCAAGCAAGTACCACGTCTGAACGAACCCACGTTTACCAGAACTCTACTGGTTAGTAAGTACGTATTATTAACGTTACAACCCGAAGTAAAAAGCTGAAGAAACCCTAAACGTTAACGGAAAAGACCCGCGAACCCGAGTGCAACACAATACATCTGTATGTGTGTAGGGGAGGCGCGCTGTGACTAGCCTATCACAGAACGCTGACACAATCAGATACCCAATGATGATTTTCATTCAATCCGAGCACAGATATTGACTCGTATTACTCGTATAATACTCATACTCGGCAGAAGTGCTTTATCCGTACCGGATACTTGTTTCAGCCAAGTATTGCCTCCAGAAAAGTGTTGATTTTTTTTTTACATTGAATTCACCTTAAAAGACAATGATTTGAGAAAAACGACAAACTCTAAGCTGAACAAACTACACTTGTTAAATTTGCTTCGTTCGGATGCCTTCATTTGTTCGGTGCGATTGCATAAAGTAACCCAAACACAGAAAACTCAAGTACAACAAACAAAGAGACAGCAAACCAAAAACAACAAACCAAAAGACAAGGACTCAGCGAAAGGCAGATGTAAGACAACCGGTATAAATGGGGTGACAATAATTGAAACACAAGGAACAAGTGTGCAGAGGCGGGACCAGATGAGGAAAAGGGCAGGGCTAACACACATGATACAAAAAACAAAAGCACATGGCGCAGACACATATATAATATGTAATATTATAAAAAAAAGTTATACTGAGTTCTCTATTAATTATCTTCTTATTAGTGTCCCTCTCTACCACTTACCAAATTCCACCCTTCCTCTTCTTCTTTCACCGTCCATACAGGTACGTTCTCCTCCGGTCATCTATGCAGAACACTTCAAACTTGAAGAAATCCAAAAGCAGGATAGAGCTAGTAACAATCTTTGACCATCCAACAAATTGCAGCTCATCTTACCGTTACTTTTCTGGCATTTGGCAAATGTCCTTACACAGAACGGCTTTTGCAGTCTCGACCAAATGGCTACATTGATACTGCTTTGCTAAGTCATGGACTCAGAATACCATCAGTATAAAAACTCTGTTGAAAGGAAGTATAGTAAGACCACTTTTTTAAGGTGCTAGTTTAAGTATTATAGGAAAAGGTAGATCATTCCACCACCCAAGTACCAGAACTGTATTCTGGATCAGTTACAGTGGTTAATTGGCACTCAGAACCAAAGCTGCCAGAACCGTGTGGCAGTTGTTCACTCTCGAAAGGGAAAGGGACTGATAAAGGACCTGAGTGGCTTGTGTGGACATGAATGGAAGAATACTTTTGATATCGTAAGAATGAATGTGACAGATTAGCAATGTGAGATGAGGAAAAGGACAGTTGATTGTCCATGGTTACCCCAAGGTTGTGTGCAGTGTCCTGAGGTGATGTCAGTGAGTTGTCAGTGAGCTGATGTGGGGATGAATCACCATAGATAAACAGCAGTTCAGATTTGCTGTGATTAAATTTCAGCTGATGAGCCGAGAGGTGTTTGATGATGGAAAGGAGAGAATGAGTTCAGTGTCATCCACATAGCAGTGGTATGAAAACCTGGGTAAGGATGTGACTCGACCAAGAGAACAAGTGTAGATGCAGAACAGAAGAGGATTGAGTACTGAACCTTGTGGGACACCAGTGAAGAGACTGTGTGGAGCAGAATCTCTCAGTATCTCTTCAGGTAGCAAGCAAACCATTCACAGTAAAGGCTGTGTTTGTACTACTGCAGTGATGAAATACAAATGGTCTTGACAATTTTTGTTTAGAGCCAGAACCTCATGACATCCAGCCCAGAGGTGGTGTTACAATAAATCATAGTCTGGCACGCTGATGGTTGTCTAAAGCACCTGGGATGGTAATATCACTTAAATAGCAACAGCCCACACAGGGACTTAATAATAGCTGTTCTTAAATCGTGGGGAACTTCACAGCAGTGAAACCAGTCTCCTTGTAAACAAATGTCCAAATGTACACCCTTAGAATTATTGTCATGCTTGGTTAATGCATGCATGAATAACACGGATTTATATTGTTGGTAATTAACTTAATCATATTCTGAATATGGGTCGCACAGTGGCTTCGTGGTTAGCACGTTCGCCTCACACCTCCAGGGTCGGGGTTTGATTCCCGCCTCCGCCTTGTGTGTGTGGAGTTTGCATGTTCTCCCCGTGCCTCGGGGGTTTCCTCCGGGTACTCCGGTTTCCTCCCCCGGTCCAAAGACATGCATGGTAGGTTGATTGGCATCTCTGGAAAATTGTCCGTAGTGTGTGAGTGCGTGAGTGAGTGATTGTGTGTGTGTGTGTGTGCCCTGTGATGGGTTGGCACTCTGTCCAGGGTGTGGATATAGTATTTTGTTAGTGTACATCAGTGCAGGTACAAATGTTTGGTTAAGCTCCATTTTTCTCTTAAGTCAGCCTACATACCTCCAAAGCCATGAGTGATATTGAGTGAAGATGGCACATTGGGATCAGAGACGGGTGTGTCAAATGTCAACAACTTGATTCTGTTGTTTCTGTGGTTGTTTCTGTGGATTTAGTGGTGGAATCACAACTTGATTGTATTTTCTTGTCATGAAACTGATCTGATTAATACTTTGCAGCGACTTGTTTTCTGTCACGTTTTTTTAGCAGATGCTAACATTCCGCTGCCTTTTTTTTTTTTGCTTCCAGCAAAGAGAAGGAATCTTATACATGAAGGCAAGTCATGTGCAGTTATAGATGTATTTATGATTTATTTGAATGATGGATAACCTTTAAACATGGAAAGTAGCAAACCTTATAGATTGATCATGTGCATACACGTACATACTCACACGCACACACACACACACGCAGACACATAATCACACATAATCACATACTCATGTCATATCTTGCCAGGGCCACAGTGTTGGTTGGTACAGTGCTGAGCTACAGGTGACCCCAGGTGTGTTGAGCTGCAGCCCTCAGCAAACCTGTTTTTTGTGTGTGTGAGAGAGAGAGACTCTGAATGTCAGGATAAAGGTGGCAGTACATTGTAGCCTTCAGAAAGTTCATACTCAATTAAAATTAGAAATTCAACCAAGACTTTTGGAACAAACCAAACATGTCATGAAGTACTGAGACAAAACATAGACGGAGGTTATGAATTGAGAGAGGTAAAAATTCACCTGATAAAAAGCCAGAAGTGCATGATACCTTCTGACCAATCAGAATCCTAGTGTAAACAGTCAGTGACTGAAAGGACACCAGCAACATGGAATGTAAATTTCCCAGGAGCGCTGGGCGCGAGGTATGTATACAAGTCAATCACAACCCTGTTTGTATAGGTGTACAGAATATGTGTATATGTGTGCGGCTGTGTGTATAGGTGTATGTAGGTAGGTGTGTAGGTGTGTGTGTGTGGTCTGCATTTTTGTGTATACAGTAGGTGTGTGTGCGTGTGTAGGTGTTAATATGATTCAGGATGATGGTTGTTGTGACCTGAGTGTTATAGTACATGTTTAGACTCTTTCCTCACCTTCAGGGCATCAAGTCACATAAAACCAAATCAAACACTCCAGACGTATTATGACTTCAAAGAAGGTCATGAAGTTTTTCTTGCTAGACGTGAGAGTCATCGGAAAATGAACCCTACAGTTACTCATTATATGTTTCTGAATCCGGTCTTGAAGGTTTGATGACACGTTTATATACCTGCACATTTGTCTGATCTTCCTTTCACCACACCAGGAAACAACAGGACATTGTTCACTGTTAAATCTGTATGGGGTAGTGTTTATTGTAGGCTTATGATCAGAGGAGGCTGCTGATGTTTTACTTTGACTTTAAGGAAGATCACAAGAGGTGACATGCTTCTGCAAACTGACAGCCTTTAGGCTATTGTACACAATCTTTACATCGGCTCTGTTAATACCTCATTAACTCATTATTGCTAGTTACATTGTAATCATGCTTAAAAAAGAGCCATTTCCCCTCCCAGATCAAGTCCCCAAGAAGGATGGGGGGCTATGCCCAATTTTGGTTAACTCTTAAGGTCACTGAGTTGCAGTTCAGGACTGGTTTGCAGTTTAAGCAATAGTTAGCCACTTAGATTTGCTGGAATGGATACCGCACAGAAGGGAAATCTCTAACCAGCATTATTCCTCCATGTTTCTTATAAAAACACTGGCCTTGTTTGTTGCGTTGGAAACATGTAAAGTTTGATAGTATTCACAATGTGAGAAGTTAGGAGTTTTGAATGTATTTACAACACAGAAAATGTACACCTGATGGAGTCATGTGACTCTTTCGAAGGTTTGGACTGGTCACCGTATGGACTCCCAATGTTTACGGTATCCGTATGTTGCATGCATATTGTTGTGTTGTGCCTGTAGATGACTGTATGTGTGTGTTTGTACAGAGTAAAGATGTGGCCTTGGACTTTGGTGGCTGTGGTGTTGCTGTTCCTAACAAACAGATCTACAGCTCAAGGTAACAATTTCTAGAAAGCACCAACACCAGCATTATACTGTAAGAATAAAATAATGAATAAATGAATAAAATAAATTTTGTTGACCTTTACTGCATACTTGACATCTCAAACCTTACAAGTCTAAAACACGATGCTGGTGATTTTTTTTTCTTAAGGCTTTTCTAAAGTTTCTAATTAATTTGAAGACCATCGTTCTCATTCTCTACATTTCTGCTTGACAGAAATATGATGTCGAAGCTAAAAAGTCTAGAGCAGGTGAAAATCAGTGTCTTTCCTACAGACCTGAGAATCCTTCTGCTAGTCTCATCATATTCAGTGGCAGTCAAAATCAGGCACTATGAGCGTAACATACCTGCATATTCACCTTGAAAAAAGTTACTGTCTATCCCAGGGGTCGGCAACCCGCGGCTCCGGAGCCGCAAGGGGCTCTTTCATCCCTCTGCTGCGGCTCCCTGTAGATTTGGAAAATAAATATTTAATTTCAATTTATTTTATATTAGTTAGTTAGTTTTTAAAAAAAAGTGAAATTCTAAATTCTAAGATTATGATGCTCTTGTAACATAAAACGTGTTTAATTTGTTTGTCGCTCAAAATACGCGTCATAACCGCCGACTTGCGAAATCCGACACACAGAAGCAGACGCATGTTTGGTTTGCTGCAGCCGGCAAGTTAAAATTTTGATGCCATGAATAAGAAGACGACTCAATTAGGAACAGGGGGTGGGAAGGCGGGCCAGGTCCACGTGGCGGAGCAGGAGGCCAGGGCGGAGCCGGCAGAGCAGGAGGCCAGGGCGGAGCCGGCAGAGCAGGAGGCCAGGGCGGAGCCGGCAGAGCAGGAGGCCAGGGCGGAGCCAGAAACCAGGGTGGCGCCGCAGGCAGGGTCAGCGACCAGAGCAGGACCGGAGACCAGGGTGGCGCCGCAGGCAGAGTCAGCGACCAGAGCAGGACCGGAGGCCAGGGTGGCGCCGCAGGCAGAGTCAGCGACCAGAGCAGGACCGGAGGCCAGGGTGGCGCCGCAGGCAGAGTCAGCGACCAGAGCAGGACCGGAGGCCAGGGTGGCGCCGCAGGCAGAGTCAGCGACCAGAGCAGGACCGGAGACCAGGGTGGCGCTGCAGGTCGGGCCAGAGACCATAACGGCGTTGGCGGCCAGGGTGGTACTGGAGGCGCTTTGAACCTGTAAAGACGGACAGGAAAGGGAGAGACTGACAGAGACAGGGAGACAAAGCTGGGGACCGCTGGTTCCGTCGACCCGGTCGGTTCGGCTGGTTCTGTCGACCTGGTAGGCCCGGCTGGTTCTGTTGACCCGGTCGGTTCCGTTGACCCGGTCGGTCCGGCTGGCTCGGTTGACCCGGTCGGTCCCATCGACCCGGTCGGTTCGGCTGGTTCTGTCGACCTGGTCGGCCCGGTTGGATCCGGTGTTTCAGCGGGTTCGGCAGGTTCGGGCGCTTCGGCAGGTTCGGGCGCTTCGGCAGGTTCGGGCGCTTCGGCGGGTTCGGGCGCTTCGGCGGGTTCGGGCGCTTCGGCGGGTTCGGGCGCTTCGGCGGGTTCGGGCGCTTCGGCGGGTTCGGGAACCTCAACAGGTTCATGTGCTTCAGCAGGCTCGGGCGTTTCAGCAGGTTCAGGCGTTTCAGCAGGTCCATGCGCTTCGGCAGGTTCATGCGCTTCGGCAGGTTCATGCGCTTCGGCAGGTTCATGCGCTTCGGCAGGTTCATGCGCTTCGGCAGGTTCTGGCGCTTCGGCGGGTTCGGGCGCTTCGGCGGGTTCGGGCGCTTCGGCGGGTTCGGGCGTTTCAACAGGTTTGGGCGCTTCAGCAGGTTCATGCGCTTCAGCGGGTTCAAGTGCTTCAGCAGGTTCGGGCGTTTCAGCAGGTTCAGGAACCTCAACAGGTTCATGTGCTTCAGCAGGCTCGGGCGTTTCAGCAGGCTCGGGCGTTTTGGCAGGTTCAGGCGCTTCGGCAGGTTCAGGCGCTTCGGCAGGTTCAGGCGCTTCGGCAGGTTCAGGCGCTTCGGGTGCCTTCGGTGCTCCAGCCGGTGCCGTAGGGATGCCGGCCGCCCGAACCGACGTCATCGGGGTGTCCGCCAGCTTGGCGATCAGCCGGTTCCCCCGGGCCTTGCCCGAGCTTTCCGGTCTGGCACCCATGTGGACGGGTTCGGTCACTGGTGTGCACAGGTCTGGGTCGGACCGAGGTACTGTAGGGGCCTCGGGCGTCCGTGGCTGGCCTGGCTCCGCAGCCCACGGACCCCGATGCCTACTGCCCCCCCCCAAAAAATATTTAGGGCCGGTGTCCGACTCTGTCCTGTGCACGGTTAAGGAGGACCCACCCAGGAGCAACGCTACGTTGGCCAGGTCCGAGAAAGGCCCCACCTCTCGGCCCAATGGCACTAGGTAGCGCAGCCCGTCCTTCAAACCATGCCTGAACAGGTCCTTGAGGGCCCTCTCCCCAAAATCCACCTGATTGGATAAGTCCAGGAATACCTCCGTATATTCCTCAATAGGGGAATCTCCCTGACACAAACAAAACAAAATTTCTGCTGGATCCATGTGGTTGGTCGTTCTGTTACGCCGCAGGACAAAGGCGAGTGAGGATCCAAATGCAGATTTTCAAGTTTTAATAGTCCAAAACACAAGAAACAGAAGAACAGACAGGCAGCAAACAGGGCTAACAGGACACAGGAATAGGCACACCAACCTCCAACATGAGACAACGACCAACACCAGGGAAGTGAACAAACAGAGTATAAATAAGAGACAAGGACCAATCACACAGCAGAACTAATTAAAGACAAAGACAAGACACCTGAAGGAGTACAATGAATGTCCATGGAAACCAAAGAGTGGGCGGGGCAAACAATTAACCACAGGAAAAGACAGCAGACAGAAACAGGACAGAAACACAGACAGACTCATTACAATTAGACATTGAACATTTTATTTGAAAGTAACCTTCAAACCGTTCAAAATATTTTTGTTTGCCTGCAGAAATAAAATTTCGTTTACTCGTTAGCAGTTCATTGATTTCATAAATGCAACACACTACAGTTTTTTCTATACTTTCCATAAAGGTAAAAAATTATATATGCGGCTGTTATCTTCATTTTAGATGTCAAAAGGGTTTTGTGGCTCCCTGTGTTTTTTTTTCTATGGGAAACGGGTCCAAATGGCTCTTTGAGTGTTTAAGGTTGCCGACCCCTGGTCTATCCCATTACAACACTCAAGCACGTACTGATGAATAGATTTATGATAATAAAATCGCTCAGAATATTAAGACCATGACTATATTTGTAATGTTGTGAAACATTCATTGTACATGTAGCTTGAACTTTGACCTTGTCGAATTATGATTCTGTGTCCTGGCATGAATATGTCGCTGGATATTAAAAACAACTGAACATTTGCCACATCCCATCTACGGTTGTCGCTTGCGTCTGTGTTTATGAAGCTTGTTCATTCCAGACAGGTGCGATAATGTGGGCGCGGCGGATATCGTGTTCCTGGTGGACGGGTCATCCAGTATCGGACGTACCAACTTTGCTCTTGTGAGGAGTTTCATGGCAGGGATCATCAGACCCTATGCCAGTGCAGTGGGAGCCACTGGAGTCCGGGTCGGAGCCGTGCAGTACAGCGACACAGCCAGGTCAGTGTGGGATTAAATATTTTACTCACCTCACAGGTTTCTGTCAGCTGTTCTGCGGTCTGTTACAAACCAGAGTTCTTAAACAGAAGATCATCTCAGAGAAGCCTGTTTTGTCTCGTTAATACAGTTTGATATAAAGGGGAGTTAATTGTGAGACTGTAAGTAGTAGGCTACAACTCGGCCTCCACAAACCTTCCTGCAGTATATAAAAGAAGTTGCAATAGAAATGCATTACTATTGAAGAGTTATGGAAGTTTTAGGTGTGTAATATGCAAAAAAAATGTATACACTGTTCTGTAACATGTATGTGACAGATATGTTATTCCTTTTTTCTTCTTCCATATTAAGCAAAAATTTTGCAGTGAGTGAGTGAGTGAGTTTATTACTGTTGCACTCTCACTTTATGTTCTTTAGAAAGACTAATGATTTATGTTGATGATGATTTATGATGAAGATTTATGATGATTTACTCTTTATTTTGTCACATATACATTACAGCACAGTGAAATACTTTTCTTCACATATCCGAGCTTGTTAAGAAGAGCACAGGGTCCTGCTCAAGGGCTCAACAATGGCAGTCTGGTAGCATGTGGCTTGAACCTCAGACCTTCTGCTCAGTTACTCAGAGCCTTAATCACTGAGCCTCATCTGCCTGACTGAAAAAAAAAAGAATGGATTCAAGAAGAAAACAGAGCTGTAGAGTAGGTACTTAGTCAGTAACAAAACGAATACCATGACGATCAGACCTGTATCATTTCATCACTTTTATTTTACTTCCTGTCGTCATATAATTTCACGTTGTTTTCACTTCACTTCATGACTTTTAACCCCGGAAATTTAGGGTAGGTTTTTTTAGGTTAGTGCGTCTTTTGTCCTGGGGTTAAGAAACGTTAGAATGTTTCAGCTAGTCGCTTAGCAACAGACAGCCAATCAGAACAGAAACCCTACGTGTTGATTAAACAGATTTGTTGTTTATTTTTTCTTGCATTTGTGCATTTCAGGTGGATGAAATCATTCAAGTATAATTTGCACTCACTGTTGCAAATAAATATCCAGGGTTTATGACTGTACAGTGTGAAACATCAGATTATGAAAGCCAGGATTCAGTGTTAACCCCAGGGACAGTAGGAGCAGTGTGAAACCTCTAACTACACAACCCAGGATTCACTTCACCCAAGGTGCACTAGGACCAGGGGAAATATTTCTCACGTGAAAAGGTCTCATGTGTACAAGAGTTACATGTAAGGGCCTTTTTACACCTGGTCACTTCATGTGTTTTCTCTGATCCGATAGCTATCTGATTTGTTAAAACTGTACCATTTACATTAGGCCACATAAATGCGTCTTGGTGAATCGGATATCAATCCAATCTTTCTACTCCCGCCCAAAATGCAAATATATTTTACCTCATTTCCAGGGTAATTGAAATGGAACACACTTTGGTGTATGTGGTTGCTACAAAAAACAGCATAAACAGTGCATTTTAAGACCAAACAAGACACCTGGGTGAAAGGTCGGAGCCAACACTGATGGGAAAACATTTGTTTCTGGCGCGATGCACGACTCGTGAGTCACTTGCGAGTGACGTACTTCCGTTTGGGAGGAGTATAGTGCTGACGTGTGTGGCTTGAACAACCACATTCATTTACACCTGTCCAGTTTCATCTGAAATGCGTCCCAGACCACCTCCTGAAGTGGTTTGTACCATCGGATTTATATCCGTCTCGAAACCGTTTCGGAGGGCATTTAGACCTGGTCTTTTTACGACCGGATAGCTATCTGATCACAGAAAACGCATGAAGTGACCAGGTGTAAAAACCCCCTAAGACGTTTTTAACAGCTTTTTAATTGTTCTTGAAAGCCCTAGTAAAATTTGGTCTTATTTTATCTTCATGTATTAGCAAATATATTATCTTCCCGTCGGTAGTCATATTACAGTACTTTTCGCACAAAGTCTCTGATCCATGAGGATTGCACAAAAATAGCACATCTTGTCTGGTTTTAAGTGTTTAACTTAATGAATATAAAATTTAAAGAAGATGTGAGACTTATTTTGCTGTGCTATTGATAGAGACTATGGTGCTGGCTTTGAAGCGCTATTGCAGCGGTCTGTCTCCATAACTGAACATTTGATGGCGTCGACAGGAAGGAATTATTGTAAATCTATAATGAACTCAGAAATGATGCTGATATATAAGTTGCTCAAAAACTCCTGGTTGGGCGGGGGGTATATTGTCTGGACTCAGCCCGGACTTTTTTTTTTTTAAACATTTATTTATAAACTTTTTCAAAGCATTAACAAAAAGTTTGATACAGTTTCAGTTATAGCTTTTCCCCCTTTATAGCCCTTTCCACCAAAGTAATTAACCATACATTACATAAAGGTTAACACAATAATTATACTAGTAATAACAAGAAAAAGAAATAAATAAATAAAATAAACAAATAAATAAAAAAAATATACACAAATACATAGCCAATATCAGCCCTGAATTTTGGCCATGTTCTTTTGTTTTTGTTCTTTGTCACGTGTCTTCCCCGGCCCTTGTTTACTCCTCCCCGTCTCTGCACACCTGTTCCCTAGTGTTAATAGTATTTAACCGTGCTGCATTGCCTTGAGCAGTGCGGAATCATCGTCATTGTTTCCTCGTCTTTTGTCCTTTCTAGTTTTTGTCAGTGCCCCTGTTTTATGTACTTACTGTAATTTATTAATCTCGATGATTTGAACTATCCTGCCTATGGGTCTGTCTTCCTCCTCCAGGTGTGACAACTATACACATCTGTAGAAAGGACATTATTTATAATCCCACACTCTGTTGTCACCCAGATAAGGATGGGTTACTTTGTGACTCTGGTTCCTCCCGAGATTAGGGATAAATATATTTAATTTTAAACTTGATGATTTTCATTCTGAATTTGTATACATCTCTAAAGCTGTTTTGAGATGCTGAAGAGCTTGTGTGGAAGGTGGTAGCTCAGCGATTAAAGATTTGTTGTCCACCAAGCTACCGCCCCTGAGCAAGGCCCTTAACCCTCAATTGTTCAGTTGCATAAGTGACACACTAATGTGAATTACAGCACAAAAAAGCCTCTTTTTTATTTTACAGCAGAAAAAGGACTAACAGTTATAAGAAATGTAGAAGAAGACACACCTGATCTGTCTCTATAAACGTCTGTCGCTGTCCTCAGGGTGGAATTTACATTCGCCACGTATCTAAGCGGCACGGAGCTGCTGAGCGCCATCGAGAACCTCAACTATAAAGGAGGAAACACTCGCACCGGAGCTGGGCTCAAATACATCGCAGATAATTTCTTCAACCCCAGAACCACCAGAGACGTGCCCAAGGTGAGCTGAGGATGGCTCTCAGAATAATCTTCATATGATGTCTTAAAGTCTGAAATAAAGTTTAGATTTTAGAGACGGATTTTAATCCAGATTAGATACACAACTTTAGGGCATTTTACTGGATTTACCAAACACACACTTTTGTTGATTAATAGTCAGAGATTTATAGTTAAAATGATATTTAAATTGATAATTGTTTAATTAATTCACAATTGATTTCTAAACTAATAGAATGATAATTTTAATCTATTAATTATGTATAATTTTATATGTGAAGTGTTTTGAACACTACTACTACTACTAATAATATAGTAATGTTAAATAACAATGTTTGCTTGTTTGTTTATTTCTTTTGAATTATTTAATCGATATCTCTCTCCTCTTATTCAAGCTTGCGATTCTGATCACAGATGGTAAATCTCAGGACAATGTTCAGGAACCTGCTGAGAAACTGCGCAGATTAGGAGTCAAGATATTTGCCGTGGGTGAGAACTGCAGGCCGGATGGATTTTCTTTTGTCCTCCATAACGTTGCTGAAACTGGGAGATTTCCATGCTGAGCTTCAAATTCTTTGGGATGAAAATGAAAGCAATATGAAAAGCATAATGAATAAATAAATAAATGAATAAAATCAACATTGAGGAAAATAGTTCTTCATGTTATGATGGTCACAGGATCAGATCTGATTAATCCTTTTTATTTTTTCTCTGATATCTAATTCACCATCTTTTATAGAGCTCCAATCAAATATCAAGTTATTTTATTCTTGTTGTTTTCTTGTTTTCTTGTTTCCTTTTCGTTTGCTGTCGTTGTTGATCTGCTGCTTTGTTTCCCTCAGGTATAAAGAGTGCAGATCAGAGAGAACTGGAGATCATCTCATCACCTCCTCAAAGTGAATTTACTTCCTTCATTGAGAAGTTTACGGATCTCAGCTCTCTCTTGCCCACGCTGTCTCCTCGGGTCTGTTCGGCATCCGGCGGCTCCTATTCGAGTGACGGTATCAGAAAGTAAACCATTTTTAATGTGCTTTTAAAGACGTGTATATAACTCACATCAGTGTCTGCCTTTGTTCCCAGATTCCTTCAGCGCCCCGACCAACCTGACGTTTACAGAGGAGACCTCTAATTCGCTTCGGTTCAGGTGGACAGCTGCAGGAGGGCGTGTAAAAAGTTATCTGGTCCAGTACACTCCACTGTCTGGTGTGGGGCAGCCCTTATCTGCTGAGCTGCGACAGGTGAGAGGCGGCTGTGACTGACGTCTTGTTGCAGATTTATGTGTGATAAATGTTAACTTTTATTTCCTTGTTTGTCGATTTTGTCCACTGAGTGTCTGATTTCCCCAGCCTTGATCTCGATGTGGGATGTGTTAGCTCAGTGGTTAAGGTGTTTGACTACTGATCGGAAGGTCATTGGTTCGAATCCCAGGTCAACCAAGTTGTCACTGCAGGGCCCCTGAGCAAGGCCCTTAACCCTCAATTGCTCAGGTTTATAAACTGAAATAAAAATGCTGCTAAATGCTGTAAATGATCTGTCATATGGTTCACGTGTTCTGTTATAGAGTGGATGTGTGTGTGTATTAATTGGATATAGATTAATCTAAATATTATCAAATATAGATTGTAGATTATATAATAGAGATCAGATTTTAGTGCCATACCCACTTTGGTGTCAAATAAAAAAAAAAAAATCAGTTAAGGTCATGCCCACCTTTAGCACATATTTATATATAGATTTAGATATAAAGATATACAAATCTAGATATATAAAACAAAACACTTTAGGATTCGCCCACTACTATTTTAAATCTCAACATAGAGTTTAGAAAACAGACTCTTTTAGGCCACGCCCACTTCTCTACTTGAGTCTATCTGTTTTATTGTGTGTTTATTTTCTCGTGAAGCACACTGAGCTGCAGCCAATAGATGTGCTGATAAAGGAAACTAATCTTCATCGGTGTGGCATGAAAGAGTGGATTCTGATCCTTGTTCGTTCCTCTTACACCATCTAAACACACTCAAAGAATTTGGAAATCCCAGCGCAAGTTCTGACAAGCACGAGTGAGGACTAGCTGATGCAGACTGTGTTGTACTTTCAATCTAAGCAGATTTTACATTTCTGTCAATATTGATGAGTAGGTTATACACTGACTCATTAAGTCACATGTTTTTTCTGACTCCCAGGAGACGGTGCCAGCCAGTCAGAAGACCTACTTGGCACAAGATCTTCACTCGGGCACAGAATACTTAGTGACGGTTAGCGCCCAGTACCCTGACAGAGTGGGCGAGTCTGTGTCTGCCAAAGCTCGAACTAGTGAGAACATACACAGCTTCACACTCATGCCCATGCTTGAACTAATAATAGCAGAAATTCTACTACAGGAGAGAGTGTTATTAAGACATAATAAACTATAATTCCTCATTCTCAGGGTCTGTGAAGGAAGTGCTCAGGATGAGGCTGGTACAGGCAGGGTTCTTTACTTTAGCTCTGGCATGGGACCCTCTTTCTGGCACCATACAGGGCTACAGGATGACATATGGACCTCGAGGTAAAACACACACACATACACATGCACACACACACACACACACAGATCAATTAAATCTATTATCAGCTCAGATGATGAGCTGTAGAAAGGACATTATTCATAATAAAACTCTGGTTTTTATAACAGTTTATAATCACACCCTCTAATGTCACCCAAATGAGGATGAGGTTCCCTTTTGAGTCTGGTTCCTCTCAAGGTTTCTTCCTCTTCCATATAAGGGAGTTTTTCCTCACCACAGTCACCTCAGGCTTGTTCATTAGGGATAAATACAAACACATTTAAATATGTCTAATATTAATCTTGAACTTTTTGTATTATGATTCTTATCTTCTGTAAAGCTGATTTGAGACAATGTCCATTGTTAAAAGAGCACATTACAGCACAGTGAATATCTTTCTTCACATATCCCAACCTTGGAGGTTAGGGTCGGAGCACAGGATCACCCATGATACAGCTCCACTGGAGCACAGAGGGTTGAGGGCCTTGCTCAAGGGCCCAACAGTTTCAGCTTCAGTTTCAGACCCAGAGCCTTAAACACTTGAGCCACATTTTTTACATTTATAAACTATTTACCTACTATTGGCAGTTAAGTGTACCTAACACTGAATAAACTCAACCCCCAGAGAGTTGTTAACTCTGATTATGAACTTTTCTGTACTTCTTTTCTTAGGAAAAGATTTGGATTACAATATCCAGGAAGTGATTGAACTGTTTAGGCCTGAGAGGGCTTTTGTTCTGCAGTGAATAGTATTGCTAAGGGGCATTATCCGTCTGTTGTTTGTATCCTGAGAGCAGTGTATGACTTGGCAGCACTTAATAGGTCAGGTTACAGTAGGTGTGTCTATATTTAGCCAGGACTGTGGGTTTCATATATACGTGTTGAGAAGCGTCTGACCCGGTCGAGCATCCTGCAGTGTAAATACATTTGTGTGCCATTTAAGGTGAAATTTTGCTGTATGGTTCTGCTGTCTCATAATTATCTCACTTTTCATGTCTGCACCTGTAAGGTTTAATCGCAGGCATTTTCAGGATCTCTGCACGGCTTTGATAATCCGTCACTTTGTCGGTCACATTTTTTTGGTTCTTTTAGTCCTGTCAGGGCCATGTTTATGTTTGTATAGTCACAGTGCAAAACATACAAAGTGTAGCTGTAGAATGCAGTGAAACACAAAATAAAGCAGATACTAGTTGAACAATGCTCTGATAGAGGTTTATACCTGATGTGAAGAGAATTAGTCAGAGCAGTGTGGACTGAGGCAAAAAAAGAGGACAATTTAGCACATTTTCAGGAACAGACGTGTAAAACAGGGCATTAATACTGATTAATAATTACTACTGATGACTTTGAATATTTCTCATAAACATTTCTGTTATACTGCATTTTCTTTACCACTGGCAGAAAACTGTCAGAATGACAAACTCCTATTTTTTAATGTGTTGAACGTCTTTTTTAGACTTAGTACTTTTGTGATGTTTCCCCTCATGACCACAGTTGCCAGATCTCTGTGTTAAAAAAACATTAAAACACATAGCTTTCCTTAGCGCTTATTTCACCAGGCCACTGAAATGAGATCTTTTTTGTTTTCTCCCTCAACCATTTGCTGATTCCTCCTCCTCCTCCTCCTCCTCCTCCTCCTCCTTCCACCAGCCAGCTCTCCCTGTTATACAATAGGGTTGAAGGTGAACAAGTCTAACAAGCAGGTAGCGTCATCTTTTCGAAACCCGATGCTGATGCTGCATCACAGGACAGCGTAATAAACACTGAGGACAGAGCTGTGAACACTCTTCCACACACTTGACCTCACAGACTTACACGTTTTGTTCGTCTCGCTGTGATTGACAAGACAGAGAGTATGTCCCTCCCACCCATACAGCATCTGGCTTATTTTAAAAATAAATAAAATAAATAAAGCATTTGTTTGACACATATACACTACAGTGAAATTCTTTTCTTCATATATCCTAACTTTGAGGTTGGTTTCAGAGCACCGGGTTAGCCATGATACAGCACCAGTGGAGCAGAGATTTAAGAGATTTAAGGGCCTTGGTCAAGGGCCCAACACTGGCAGCTTGGCAGTGCTGGGGCTTGAACCCCGATCCACTGATAAACAATCCCGTGCATTAACCACTTGAATCACTACTGCCTCTATGGATTGTACCTCCTTTGGTTTGTGGTTCTTCTTCCAGCCGAACAATCGTGAATCTGGCATGACGTTATCTAAAAATGGTCATGGTTGTACATTCATTACTGCATCAAAAGTTATGTCAGACTGGGAAAATTGCGTGTATTCAGAGATGGCCTAGTCAAGGCTTACTCGTGTTTCCCGTTCAAATCATCTAGAGAAAATTATCTGCATGTAGGTCACACCTCCAGGGTTGCTGGATTCATCTCGAGCGGACTTGTCAGACAAGTGTCACAGAGACAGAGTTTTTCAATAAGGTCTAGACCACCACCGTAAAAAAAAAAAAAAAATCCGGGATAGAAAATGAGGACTGACAAAGAGCGATACTTTTTTTTTGTGCTGAATGAGGGTTAGAAAACATAGAAATAACGGAAGAAGGAAAAACCTTTTAATTTGCTGACATATGTCATATGATGGAACATAAAAGCAAGAGATGATTTAAAATGGAGAAATAAAAAATAAATGTATATGATGGTAAATAAATGAGATGATTACATGCATTAAAATCAACATCTTTTTCATGGAGGAAGAAAATCCTGTTTTCGGTTATTTTTTTAATTGTGGTTTGAATGTAATTTGTATTTTGTTTGTTGTATTTCTTTTGTTTTGTCTAATTTATTTCTCAACCGTTATTTCACAATACAGTACAGTTAGGACAAATTCCAAATAATTTTCTACAAAGTTCTATTATTAGCAGATTAATATTTATTGGTTAATTGGTTAAAAAAAGTCATTAATACACTGTTTATCAAGGACCTCTAACATGTCAGTGTAAATATTCTGTCTTTGAGCACCTAAATGTTATAAAATGTTGAATAATTTTTGTATTCTTTATCTGTAGCTGTAGTTTTACACTCGCCTGACTGTCTGATCTGATCTGATTTCATCTGATTACCTGGAACATTCTCATTAGGTGAGCCTGCGCACTTGCTGTGGGACAAGTTTATTGAGCCCGGGGCAACTTCTGTCACTCTGGACGGTCTAAAGGCGGACACAGAATACGTTATCTCTCTGACTCCTCTGTTACCTAGTAACGATATTGCACGCACTGAGATCACGGCCAGCACACGTGAGTACACGTGAACATATACTATACCTTACTATACAGTGATATATGTGTAGCGGGAAATAAGCAAACATCCACATGAGAGCTTTTTACACATGAAACCAGGGTAAAGTGAATCCCAGGTTGTGTAGTTAGAGGTTTCACACTGCTCCACCTTTCCCTGGGGTTAACACTGAATCCTGGCTCTTCATAATCTGATGTTTCACACTATACATTCCTAAACCTTGATACTTATTTGCATATTTTCCCATCACCAACCCAGATTGGATAAATCCAGCAGGCATCCGCTTTACATAACGAGATAAAAAGTTGCCACGTTAATCATACTTGATTGATTGAATCCCCCTGAAATTCACAAATGCAAGAAAACTAAGAAGAAAATATAAAAACAAAACAAAATAACACTTTTTTTTAACTATTGTTTGCTGTTTACTCAACATGCAGGGTTTCTTTGATTGTACAAAACACCGGATATGAGGCATAGAGGCAAGGTTCAGGTTCTAATTGGGTTTCAGTTGCTTGGGTTTCCCTTTTTTTTACTATAATTACATGATTTCTTATTGATATACCATGATGTCATGGTGTATGCTGAATTATTTATTTTAATTATGTGTGTGTGTGTGTGTGTGTGTGTGTGTGTGTAGTGCGTCTACAAGGAGTCCAACAGCTCTCTGTGGTCACAAGCTCAAACAGCAGCGTTGACGTGCGATGGAAAGGAGTGAATGGTGCCAGAGGATACAGGCTGGTCTGGGGCCCGTTTGTGGGTGAGCTTTAAAACATACTGACACACTGAATAGGTTCAGGGTGAAACTGTGTCCCAGTGTAACCTAGCTGCTCTCTGAGAATCTTCCCTATTGCCCCAGATAAATCCAGCAGACAATCTTATAGATCAACAGAAGCAAGATTTATTCTTCTAGTCCAGAGTCCCTGGTCAGAGGAGATCGTTTCCTGGGAGAAAACGTTCTCAAAGGTTACAAAATAATGAATATTCACAATTCAATTATTCTCTCTCTCTCTCTCTCTCTCTCTCTCTCTCTCTCTCTCTCTCTCTCTCTCTCTCTCTCTCTCTCTCTCTCTCTCTCAGGCACTGCTGTAGACACTGTAGAGGTGAGCGGTGACAGTGAGGCTCACACTCTGGTGAATCTGCGACCAGACACTGAGTACATCGTCACAGTCATTGCTCTGTATAATGGAGAAACAGAAGGACCCCCTGCAAATGCACGCTTTAAAATAGGTACACACACACACATAAATACAAATACAAACACACACATACACACAAATACACACACACATACACACAAATACACACACACACACACACAAATACAAACACACACACACACAAATACAAACACACACACGCACACAAATACAAACACACACACAAATACACACACATACACGTACACACACACAAATACACACATACACACACACGCACACACAGACACACAAACACTCACACACAAACAAACACATGCACACAAACAAACACACACATACACAATGTTGTATAATGGATCCCGAAAAAATAGAATTTTTTTCCCTTGATTATTATCAGCATCTCGTCTTTAATCTTTGGTTAACAAATCTTTTTTGTTTTATTATAACAGCTGGTGTGCTGCCCTCTGTATATGTGCTCTGATATACTTTAACAGCCAGATAAACTCTTTTTCCTTTTCCCTTGATTTTCCCCTCAATCCACAGGTCTGTTGTTGTGAGGAAAGTGTGAATCTGCACTGTACAATAAAGCCTAATGAACATGCTAGCTCAGAAACCAAACAAACAAACTTTTACCTGAGTTACATCTTGTCTTTACATCGTTACATACATTATTCACAACATATTTCATTTGATGCTGATTGGAAAGCGATCACTGATTCTGACATTCACACGTTCGTGTCCGAATAAGAACTCTGAACAAGCTAGCGACATGTTAGCATTGGACAAAAATAATTTAACTGATGTATAATAGAACTCCTAGTGATTTATCTGATGAACGAAAATGACCAAATCATATGTCTTGTCT
Organism: Tachysurus vachellii; assembly: GCF_030014155.1. Classification (NCBI taxonomy): domain Eukaryota; kingdom Metazoa; phylum Chordata; class Actinopteri; order Siluriformes; family Bagridae; genus Tachysurus; species Tachysurus vachellii. The sequence continues at coordinate 3,662,028 of NC_083463.1, forward strand.
TCATTCACATGCAGAAAACATTTGTGTGTTATTAAGATAAAAGTATTAAGATAAAAATCTCTTTGTTGCATCTAAACTCAAAACCCAATCGAACTTGTTCCGGACTCTCACATACGTCCTTTTTGATTCAGAGTCTGACTCGCTGTCTGTCTGGTGATTCAGAAAACAGAATTAGTAACACTGAGTCACAGACGGGATGCGTGTGAACGTGTGTCTGAGACTGAGAGAAAAAAATACAAAAGTAAATGATGTGTTTGGTCTTTTAGAGCGAGTGGAGCAGCAGGTCCTGAGAGCTGTTACAACTGGACCTTCCAGCATCCTGCTGACCTGGAACTTAATAAAAGAAGCCAAGGGCTATCGACTGGAGTGGAGGAAAGAGGGAGAGAGTGAGTCACACAAACACACACAAACACACACACATAAACACTGCACGATATCTGATATTTTCTCCGCTACAGTTCACATCCCTGCATTACTCACTCACATGCTGAGAAATGAATAAAGCTTTGTGATTATGAGGTTGTGTTATGAGATTAGTTAATGCTGCGTTTGACTAGTGGTCGTAACTCGTAGTTACCGAATATCTCGGAATTCCTTCTCGGGAACTCAACTTGTCAGTTATTGGTAAATACCCACAATGCAGCAGTGCCTAAACTCTCCTTCTTGTTGTGTCTATCTACAGGCAGCAGAGTTCACAAACAGACCTTCCCCCAGAGTACCACAAGATACGAGATCAAAGGCCTTCAGCCGAGTACCGATTACATCATAACTCTGTACACGCTGTACGACGGACGAGAGGAGCCCACACCAGGTCAGGAAACAAACAAACCCCAAAATCTTAGAAATCCTTGTGTGTATAGAACACGTCTTCAGTTCATCTACACACACAGTCCACAAGCCGAGGTTTATTTCACCACACAGGATGTGTACATTACATCTTTCTCTACTTGAGCCACACATACACTGTGTTACCTGAAACGACGTGTTCAAATAATGAAGTCACTTCTGAATTAAAGTGGCTCTCACAATATAAACTTCCTGAGCGCTGTTTCTCATTGGCAGACAGAAATGAACATTTACTCTACATTAGAGTTCCTTAATCCTGGATTAGTGGTAATCCATAATCCTTCCCAGATTATACAAAAAGGCTGCATATGAGTTACATTTCCTGTGTAATGCAGGCAGACACAGGGCCAGAGAATTGTGCGATTGCTTTCTGTTCACTTTCAGTGTATTTTCTGAAACAAAAAGGAAAAATAACTAACTATTAACACTAATAACACTAATAACACTAATATCTAATACACAACCCATTTGTTTACAAAAGCTCCCACTTTCTATAGAATATACAATAAGAAAATAAAAGCCTTCATCCTGAGGAATTTTACTCCTTACATAATGCATCAGATCTTTTTTAATTAACTTTCCTTTTTTTTTTAATAACTTCAAGCAGCTGATATAACATAAAAATATTTTAATGATCTTATTTATTAAATTTGAGATCATTTTGGAAATAAAAATGCAATTTACTTTTTTAAAAAAAAATTTTTTATAGATTAAATATATTATCATTAAACAAAAATCACGTTATTCACAGATTTATGTATTGCATATTAATGCATGTTGTGTATTCAAAAGTAATTAACCATTTAAAAAGATTTACCTACATGGATACTTTGATGATGAAGAAGATGATGATGATGATGATGATGATGATGATGATATGAACTGTTGGATTTCTATTTACATGGGTTTGTGTTGTATTTGGCACTCTGGTGTTTATTTACTGTGTGTTCTGTGTGTAGCGTTGCCGCTGGTCGGTCGAGTCACCAACCTGCGAGTGGTGGAGATAACAGGACGCAGTGTACGGGTGGCCTGGACCGGGGTCACCGGGGCAACACAGTACAACATTGTTATTACTGACACTGAGTGTAAGAACACATTTTACAGAACAAGAATTTACAGAAGGTTGTAAAGTAAGATATACAGGTCATTCAGGTGTTTATGGATCTCAGTTAAGAACAAGGCACTAAAGATGTGTTCGGGGACCACATAGCAACATCATAGAAACCACCTGCGGCCACATAGCAAAACCTTAGCAACCAGTCCGAATATCATTGAAACCACCTAGGACCACATAGCAACACCATTAAAACCGCCTGGAAACACATGCTGCCTAGCAATACATTAGCAACCAGTTGGAATATCATATCAACCATCTATCAATCACCCAGGACCACATAGCAACATCATTGAAACCATTTGAAAACACATATGCTGCCTAGAAACTAACTGGGAACACATAGCACCACCTAGCAACACCCTGCAGCCAGTCAGAATAGTCAGAATATCATAACAATAATGTAGGATCACATAGCAACACCACTGAGACCGCCTGGGAACACATATCCTTCCTAGCAACACCCTAAGCAACCAGCTGGAATATCATAGCAACCACCTAGCAACCATGCAGGGCCACACATATCCTGCCTAGCAACACAATATCAACCAGCCAGAATATCCTGGCAACCACTTAGCAACCAACTGGGATAGCATAGCAACATTTTAGCAAGCACCATCAGCTATTATTTATTATATGTATAATAATGTATTATAACATGTAATTTTATTACATTATTAGCATTAATTGAAATAAAATTTTATTTAGTAATTAATGAATGAAAGTCATCTTTAAAGACTGAAATTTCTGTATGATGCATTGATTAATATCAATATTCATATTAAAATGTATAATGATACAAATATTGCTGTTTCATTAATAATTATTTTATATCATGAAGGTAATAATACTAATAGTAATAATTATGTAGTAATTAATTAAGTAATGTGCGTGTTTGTGCATGTGGTGTTTGTGTGTGTGTGTGGGTGTGTGTGTGGTGTCTGTATTTATGGTGTGTCTGTGTGTGTGGCTAAATGTGGTGTGTGTGTGTGTGTGTGTGTTTGGGGGTGTTTCTGTGTTTGTGTCTGTGTGTGTGTCTGTGTGTTTGTGTGTGTGTGTCTGTGTGTGTGTGTATGTGTGTGTTGTGTGTATTGATGATGTTTGTATCTTTCTCTCCAGCTGGGTCGGAGGTAAAACGCCTTGTTTATGGAAATCAGACGACGTTTGATCTCCGTGACCTCACAGAAGGGGTGTCTTACTCTGTGAGTGTGAGTGCCTTGGTGGGCTACAGTGAGGGACCTTCTGCAACAATCTACATCACACCAGGTGTGTGTGTATGTTTAGCTACATGACAATGGGTAAACAGGATGAATTACGCTGCATAAACAAACATGATGTAGACTTTTCCATCTAGACTTTTGCCATTCTTTGACTTTTGAAACTGAAAAAGTCAAAGCCCAAGATCAAGTTTTTGTTTTGTTGTTTTATTTCACTCTATTTCATCAATATTTGCATTTTTAGGTGTGAGTAATTTTGGTGTGATTTGTGTTTTGAATTTTAAAAATGTTCAAGCTTCTCTAAATATCAGAGAGTTTACTTGATTTTGGAGGTAGCTCATTTTCCATGTGATACGAAACACCACTGTATAACTATATTTATGTCCAGGGTTCGATCCTGAGCTCAGTTTCTCTCTTTGTGGTGTTTAACATGTTCTTCATAAGTTTGCGTTGGTTTCATTTGAGTTCTCTAGTTTTCCTTCTCCTCCTGATAAACATGCTCGTATGTGGATTGGTGACTGATGTGTGGTGTGTGTTTGAATGTGTGTGTAAATTACCTGGTGTTCATCTAGGATTCTCTCTAAGACTCCAGATCCACCTATGAATGAGTGAACAAACATCCTGTAGATCTTTACTGGTATGAACATAACAAGAAAAATAGAACAGTCTTTAGAGGTTTTAACAATACTACAGAATACACAGTCATGGGGATTCAGCTGTCCACTTTATCTGAAGTGGATTTATTCTCTGGTTTGTTTTATGGCCGTTTATAATTTTTTATTTTATTTTTTTATTTCGTTTATTATTTTTATTCTGTTGTGTTTAAATTCATTAGAAAATCTTTCTGTGGTATAACATTTCCATTCAAATGTCTACATTTATGTTTCCTGTAAATAATTCTTTCAAATAATTGAAACAAAAATTTCTCCAAAGCTATGTTCCAATCCTACATATCTGACTCAGCAGATCTCTGAAGCCTGGGACTAATTTGAATATTGTCTAAAACCATGAGAACAAGTATGTGCTTGTTTTCCAGGCTTAAGGGATGACGAATGATCTTGTCTCTTCAAGCTGATGATGAACTGAAGCCTGGTGTTATTTCAGTGACAGATAATCTGCTTCATTGTAAAGGGAAAAACAATATATTGTATGTGTGTGTAGATTTACACACAAGGTTTGGAGAAACGTAGTGATGGATCGGTCGGTGAATGATTGCATTCCTGTCTGATCCGTTTGTATAACAGAGTTCCAGACATCAGCGGTTCCAGGCAGGGTGACGAACCTGCGTGTGGTGAATGTCAACAGTCGACGGATCAGGATCGCTTGGAATCTGGTCCGTGAGGCCACGGGTTACAGAATCACCTGGAGACAAGGAAATAGTAAGTAAACTTATTATACTGTATGTGTTACCTTTTTCCACAGATTTAAAAAAATATATTTTCAGATAGTCACGTCATACCTGTATATTTAATAATTTGTCCAAATTGCTGATCATCATGGAAAACACGTCTCACTCTCTAAACCTCATGCTTGTTGGATTGAGGAGTAATTCTAGCTGGAGTCTGATCCCACCGTGGTGTAGCAGTGAACGGTACAGAAGGTCTTTTGTACTCACTGCAGTAAGACTGTATAATACATCCCTCATGTGTAGAGTCACCTTTGACCTTTTTAGTTTTTAGGGGACTAGATAGTCTAACACTCATTGTATTAGAACCTGAAGGACAATTCATACATAATCTGTATCTGTTTATATATTGGCCCATCTATCTATCTATCTATCTATCTATCTATCTATCTATCTATCTATCTATCTATCTATCTATCTATCTATCTATCTATCTATCCATCCATCCATCCATCCATCCATCCATCCATCCATCCATCCATCCATCCATCCATCTAAACTCTCGGTTTTGAGAGCTATATAAGAACTTAATAAAACAAAAAACACAGCTTGTTATATTACGTGCTAGAGCTTCATCTCCGGCTGTAAGAAAGCACTGACACTGGAGACTCCTTCCATAAATGTTACATAATCACCACTCCACAAAAAAAACCTCCTCATGTCTCTGTGAAACGAGCCTGTTACTATAGTAACAATAATTTATTATAAATTATAGAAGGAACATAAGATCATCCTTCTATGAAGTCAGATAAGAATTTATGAAGTCTGCAGTATCCCTGAGAGATAATCTAACCCCCCTTCTCTCTCTCAGATCCTGAGCAGTTCCATGAGCTCAATGGAGATGTCACTTCCTACACTATAGAACGTCTTCAGCCTGGTGAGTCTGTCATTGTGGGCGTGGCTGCTATGATTGACAGTCAGCTCGGAGACGTGGAGACTCTCTCCACCAGGACAAACGGCTACATCGGGACAGTCACAGGTCTACGGTTTCTTGATATCGGTTCCACATGGATTCGCTTATCATGGGATCCTGTATCTAGAGCAACGGGTTACAAAATCACCTGGCATCATACTGATGGTAGGCAGGAAATGAGGTCATGTTTTCTGTTGCAATTAAAAATAAAAGTAATACCTTTAGGTTTGCAGTACTTTATTTATCATATAATCAAGTATTCTGTCTTTTCTACCCACAGGAACTGAAGACTTTCAGATCGTATCTGCCGGTGTCACGTCCTACACCATCAGCGGGTTAAAGCAAGGCTCCGCCTACAAAATATCTCTCTCTGCACTGATTGGCTCCCGTGAGGGACCAGCTGCCACTCAGAACACCAGGACAGGTCTGAACACACACAACTCACAGTAGAAGATACAGGAGTTTGTTCAGAGTGGACTTAAGCACACACAATTTTGATTAAATTAAATTAAATTCCCAGTGTTAATTGGAGCTAAATATTACATTTCCACCATTACCAGACACCCTTATCCAGAGCAACTTACATTTTTATCTCATTTTATACAACTGAGCAAGTGAGGGTTAAGGGCCTTGCTCAGGGGCCCAGCAGTGGCAGCCTTTTGGACGTGGGAATTAAACACACAACCTTCCTGTTGGTAGTCCAGCACTTTAACCACTAGGCTACCACATCCCTAAATATAATGGTCATGTTGTCTGGTTAATTTTCTAGACTTCTGTTAGATTTTTATACTCGCCATCATCTTATTTATGTTCATTTTTAAGTACACGTATGTTTCTTACATCAGCAAAGTCAAGCCACAGTATCTCCTTCTTCAGTCTGCATGTTCTATGAAAAAATAAATAAATAAATAAATAAATAAATAAGTAAAATGGGGAGCACGGTGGCTTAGTGGTTAGCATGTTCGCCTCACACCTCCAGGGTTGGGGGTTCGATTCCCGCCTCTGACTTTTGTGTGTGGAGTTTGCATGTTCTCCCCGTGCCTCGGGGGTTTCCTCCGGGTACTCCGGTTTCCTCCCCCGGTCCAAAGACATGCATGGTAGGTTGATTGGCATCTCTGGAAAATTGTCCATAGTGTGTGAGTGCGTGAGTGAATGAGAGTGTGTGTGTGCCCTGCGATGGGTTGGCACTCCGTCCAGGGTGTATCCTGCCTTGATGCCCGATGACGCCTGAGATAGGCACAGGCTCCCCGTGACCCGAGGTAGTTCGGATAAGTGGTAGAAGATGAATGAATGAAGAAGTAAAATGTTTTTTTATTCTGGATTAGGCTTTTCTTTTTTTTGAAAAGCTTCTGATGCTTCTACTGGAGACATGAACTAGCAGGCAGGAGATTCTCATCATCAACACTAAATGGACTTAAGCAGCTGTGTAGAAGTCTGAAGTTTTACTGTTTTAATTGCATAAAGACGTTTTAATAATAAGTTAAATAAGTACAGAAAGAGACTCATATTACACAATACATAATATTGCATATTTTAATTGAATACATTTGTGGAAAGATTCAAATACATTTTTAAAGTGTCACTTTTAAAAGGTCAGTAATTTTAATATTGTTATAACGCTATAAAACGCTATAAAATATTAATAGTGTTAATATTAGCTGAATACACTTCTGACATGCGCTTCTTAAACACACTCTGTGCTTCCCTTGCTCAGTTACAGAGGTCGGACGTGTTACTGGTGTACAACATGAGACTCGAGGGGAGTTTGTGAGGATCAGCTGGGTTGGAGTTCAGGGGGCAACAGCATACAGGGTGATCTGGAAGAGATCTGACGGTGAGTGAGGATGTTTTTTTCTTTTTATGTTCAATGGCAACATGAAACAAAGAGAGCTACAAGATATTTGTGAAATAAGCCTCGATGACAAGTATCGATGGAGATAATCCACTGATGTTTGTGCTAAAGTCTCTTTATTTGAGTTGCTAATGTGAAGATGTAGCTAGGCTAGCGTTTATATTTAACAGGCTTTATCAGGTTACTTGTATTGTGTGAAGATGCTGAATTTGAGATTTTTTTTCACCGTAACAGTTTGCAGTCTGCGCTGTTTTGTTTGTCAATGGTTAATGGTAAAATTTAACCTTTCGTTTCACGCTGTGTGTTCATTAACAACAACATCATACACTAGGATGATGTCACATCATATCACCTGATAGCGGATTTGTGTAGTGAATCAGAATGATAGTGGTATCTGTATGTTTTTGTGTCAGACCAAGCTAGAGTTTATGTGGAATTGTATCAGTTTCATGCTGTCGAGGAACCTGTTGTTGATTTGGTGTGTGTGTGTGTGTAGGTGGACAAGAGTTGTCTCAGCTGGTTGGTGGCAATATAACATCAGTGGATCTGAAACAACTGGAAGGAGAATCTCAGTACGACGTTCAGGTTGTGGCTCTGGTCCAAAACAGAGAAGGACCTCCGGTTTCTGTCAAGGTCACCACAGGTGAGTGTGTGTCCATCAGACATAACTGCAGACATAACATGACAACGTGATTGGGACAATGTGTGTGTGTGTTTTTCAGGTCCAGTGTATGAGGAGCGACCAGAGGGAGTGCGTGTTGAAGAGGTAGCTCCAGGATCACTGCGTATCGTATGGAGAGCAGTGAGAGGAGCTGATGGATACAGAATCTACTGGAGCTCCTCACAAGGTAAACAGCTCCAACTGTGAAGCTTACGACACACTTCAGCCCCCGAGCAGAACTCAAATGCAACAACAACATCGGTGTATCAACACCAGGGCGCTTAAATAAATGTTTTAAATTACAACATCATCCAAAGATAAGATTTTTTGGTTTAAAGTTAAAGTATGAACATTTACACTGAGACGAAGCCTTGTTTGTGTCAATCAATGCAAATATTTAAAAGAAAAAAACAGAATATCAACAGTCCACTAGCGACACTCAGAGAACGACCCCGTTGACCTTCAGTGCCCTTTTTTTCTTAATGTACTCCTGTTTTCTCATCTCAGGTGAAAGCGAATCGAGTCATCTGATCAATCGAGACGTGACCTCATACACGCTGGAAGGACTTCGTCCTGGACTGACTTACACCGTCAGACTGGCTGCTGTGTTAAACGGCAGAGAAGGTCAACCGGTCACCATCACTCAGTCCACTGGTACAGAGTGATAACAGAAACCCACATTCTCCATGTTCACTCTTCACACTTCACTTAACTCCCTGTTCTTATGTCACTCTCTCTCAGCTTCACAGCAGTCTGTAACAGACTTCAGGGTGGAAGACATTACCCAGAATTCTGTACTGCTGGCGTGGAAGCCCCTCTCAGGTGCCACTCGATATATACTGCGATGGCAGGACGAAAGAGGTGAAAAATGGAGCTTGGTGAAATAAATTGAAAATGTGTTTGAGTGTATATGTGTGTGTGTGTAACAGTGTTTTGTTGGTTTCAGACCCAGATAGCATCCAGTCTCTCACTCTCCCTGATACAACCAACTCGTTCCGTGTGACGAACCTGAGACTGGGCAGCCGGTACCGTTTCACCGTGCAGCCCGTCTTCTATGATTACACCGGACTCGAGTCTGTCGTGGAAGAGCGCACAGGTTACAGACTTATTATTATTGTTTATCTCTGACTCCTTATGCTTTCGGTTCTTGTTGCTATGGAGCACGCAGGACTTTAAGAATTTGTAGTGTTTCATCAGTATTTCGTTTTTTCTCTAGAATACTAGGGACAATATTTTCACAGAAAAGTTCCAAAAAATTATTATTTATAATTATTATTTATAATTATTATTTTATTTCCTCACAGATGTTTGTATCTTCAGAGTAAATGTTGATATCAAACCCATTTCTGCTATCTGAGATGCTCCAAGTGTTTGTTCAACTAAAAAGCAGCTCAGATTTATCTTCAACACTAAAACACACGTCTAAAACACACTGAAAGAACAACAGAGTCTTGACTCATTTTAGATCAGACTCACAGCCCAAAAAATAAGTTTGTGTGTTTATACCAATTAGAAATGTCCCATAAGTCCATTTCCATTCACCAGTCTATTTGAAATGGGCTCCAATCAGCAAATTCTGATGAAGTAGCAACAGATTTTCTTGTTGGATATTCGTAATTGGTTTTAAAATACGTCTAAATGCTTTTGACTATAAAAAAGTTTTAGTTGTACGCTGCCACCTAGTGATGTCAGAGCTGCTGGTGTAGAAAATTAATCAACTTTTTCTGACCAATCAGGATCCAGAATAAAATAGAAACAGGAACTGCTGGAATTAATCCAGATACAAAGATGTGTTTTATAGTTTATCGTTTTAGCCCAAATTTGACAATGAATTCTTTAAAGAATGTCAATCCTTACATTTATACGATGGAGATTGCTTTTTTTACTCATTATGATCAGTTTTACGTCATTGGGACACCGAAGGTTTTCTCAATATATTGATGCAAAGTCAACAGGAATTGTGTCGTACTACAGTACACGAGACTTGATGGATGATTTTCCCAAAGTTTGCTCCAATGGAGAAATCCCAAGCCACACTTTCACTCTTCCATTAATCCTTCACACGTTAGGCCTTAGAGCTCCTGTAGTGTCCTTTATTGTCATTTCAGTCAGATGTTACTCATGCAGTACCCAATAAAATGAAACGATTTCCTCCTGTCCGGTTGTGAGGGCACAAGGGTCCTATACCTTGGTTAGTGGTTTTACAATGTAATGTGAGTAAGTGTTGATGATTGAACCGCATTTTTTATTTTTTCTCTCTCTCACCCTCTCTCTCAGTGTGTGTGGATGGGCGTTTGGACGTGGTTTTCGTGGTCCCTGCCACTCGGGATCGCGCTGCTTTAGAGGAACCCATTTTGTCGCTGCTTGCCAGCGCAGCCGGATCTCTCGCCTCCGTCGGAGCCCGGGAATCACAGGTAGGTCCCTTACCTGCATAAATGAAGAATGTCGAAAGAGGTGTGAAGGTGTAAGAAGGTCGTTATGTTAGAACGTACAGTATGCCTTGAAATTGTACAGTGGAAACAAAGCTGTTGAGTCTGGCATTTAGAATAAGAGTAAACGCACACAGATATGGTGAGAACTTGTCAGGTTCAGTGTTGAAACATGGAGTTGAGGAGCTGTGAGGCAGAAACACTGAATTTTATTTCAGATTAATAACAATAACAAGTGTTCTCAGGTTAAGATCCAGATCCAGCTCCAGATCCGGATCTTTCCTTCTCTTAGTTTTTACCGTTTGAGGTTTGTGATACCCAAAGCGTTACTCTTCACTCTGTAGTTGTCATTACAGTGTAATAGGCTCATTAATATTCAGCTATTTCTAAACATATATCTCTTGTCAGCATCCACATTACTTTGAGGTAAAGCACTAACTACGCTGCTGTATCGACTGATTTCTTCCTTCAGGTGGCGGTGGTGGTCTACGGCGCTGAACCCAAAGTGCGCTTTCTGCTCAATCAGCATAGCAACAGGGAAAGCCTTCTGAGGGAGATTTTGTCCACCTCATTTACTGACAGAACAGGAAATAATATAGGTATGTGTACATGTGCGTGTGTGTGTGTGTATGAATATTCATGACGCTCACTCACTCACTCACTCACTCAATCACTCAATCACTCACTCACTCAATCACTCACTCACTCACTCACTCACTCACTCACTCAATCACTCACTCACTCTCTCAATCACTCACTCACTCACTCAATCACTTAATCACTCACTCACTCACTCACTCACTCAATCACTCACTCACTCACTCAATCACTCACTCACTCACTCACTCACTCAATCACTCACTCACTCTCTCAATCACTCACTCACTCACTCACTCACCCAATCACTCACTCACTCACTCACTCACTCACTCACTCACTCACTCACTCACTCAATCACTCACTCACTCACTCACTCACTCACTCACTCAATCACTCACTCACTCACTCACTCACTCACTCACTCAATCACTCACTCACTCACTCACTCACTCACTCACTCACTCACTCACTCACTCACTCACTCACTGTTTTTCTTTGTTTTATTGTTTAAACCTTGATTTCCTTGCCAGAACATTTTTAAAAACTCCCTTTTGTTTGTGTGTGTCCAGGCCAGGCCATGACGTTCACACGGCAGTATCTCTTGAGTTCGAGTGCGGGTCGAAGGCCTGGCGTTCCGGGCGTGGTTGTTATCATCACTGACAGGAAATCTGAAGACGATGTCCGCCGTCCTGCGACTGCACTTAGAGATTCGGGTGAGACGCATTCCTCGCTAACTTTAGATAAGCTAGCTAGCTAACAGGCTAGTGAACTCAAAGGTTGTGTAGATAGATCTTTCTGGAATCTACATCACCCTGGTTTTATACATGACCATTAATAAATAGTTTATGGCTATGAATCTAAGGATGTTACGTGTTTTCTAGTGTAACACCCGCCAATTATGGGAATGCGTCAAAATTCTGTTAACTGGTTTAACGTTACCTGGTTTAACGTTAAAGTTTATTTTATTTGTCAGATATCTTTTCTAAAGAAGTCATATCATCAGTTTTCTATGACAAACCTAACAAAGTGTATCTTTGAAATCTCTGTTCTATGATCTGCACTTCAGCTTAATCACAAAAACAGATAGACAATCTTTAGCGTTCTGAATTTGAAAAATCTTAAATCTTAGTGTTCAGATTTAGTGTTTTCAGTTTCAAAAGAAAGGAAAAAGGGGGGCACGGTGGCTTAGTGCTTAGCACGTTCGCCTCACACCTCCAGGGTTGGGGGTTCGATTCCCACCTCCACCTTGTGTGTGTGGAGTTTGCATGTTCTCCCCGTGCCTCGGGGGTTTCCTCCGGGTACGCCGTTTCCTCTCCCGGTCCAAAGACATGCATGGTAGGTTGATTGGCATCTCTGGAAAATTGTCCGTAGTGTGTGATTGTGTGAGTGAATGAGTGTGTGTGTGTGTGCCCTGCGATGGGTTGGCACTCCATCCAGGGTGTATCCTTCCTTGATGCCCGATGACGCCTGAGATAGGCACAGGCTCCCCGTGACCCGAGGTAGTTCGGATAAGCGGTAGAAGATGAATGAATGGATGAAGAAAGGAAAAACACATAGAAATACAACACGGGAAAAAAGATGTATCCATATTCTGGTACCTTTGTACAGAATCTGCTGTGGATCTCGTTAGAAATCTACACTTGCTGAATAAAAGCCATTTATTTATTTATATTTAAATACTGCTGTAGTGTTTTAAGTGCTTTCAAGTGGACATACATAACATGGACATACTGAGAAGAACGTCACTTAAATAGACAGGAATGTAAAGCTAAGATGGGTTAATACTGTGGGTGTAAATCTCAGGGCTTCCACATGAATTCTCTACGATGGTGATGCATCGTGTGGCTCTTTGATATCATTATGATATGAAAAAGGTGGATGACATCGACGTTTGATTCTCAGGTGTTTTTATGTCTCAGGTGTGGCGGTGCTGGCCGTCGGACTCGGGCGTGCAAACTCGGACGAGCTGCTGGCTTCGGTTACAGACAGCAGCACTCAGAATCTACTTCAGGCTCGAGATGCAGCTGATCTCTACAGACTCCAACCTGAGCTAGCAGAGCTGCTCTGCGGCTTCGCGAGAGGAACGGTTGTCCCGGTCAGACACAATCCATTTGTTCATTCTCTCGCTCTCTCTCGCTCAATCGCTCACTCTTTCTTGTATCTCAAGATACTATACCCTAATTTACCCATAAGTCATCATCTTTTAGGGCTAGGGTCCTTTTGAAATGAACCCTTAAGGACACTCTAATAAAACTTTGGTTCAAACCAAAACAACTGTGTGAGACCGTTGTCATGAGCTGGACTCTGCACGGTTCTAGTGCGGTTTGTTCGCAGTAAGAAAGCGATTCAATCCTGAATCGAGTCAAATGGAGGAAGTAAACCAAGCAGACTGTATA